>NC_058135.1:145452404-145474469 GCF_016433145.1 Gracilinanus agilis | reverse complement strand
CTTTCTTTCTTTCTTTCTTTCTTTCTTTCTTATAAAAACCTTTACCTTCCATCTTAGAATTAATACTATGTATTGGTTCCAAGGCAGAACAGCAAAAAGGGATAGGCAATAGGGGTTAAGTGACTTGCCCAGGGTCACAAAATTAAGAAGAATGCCACAACTAAGCCAGATATGGACTGAGAACCTCCCATCTCTGGCCTGGCTTTCAATCTATTGAGTGACCCTGCTGCCTTCCAGTTATTTAATCTAATATTGATAATGGAACATTCACCTCTTCCTGGATATTTTCTAGGTCAATAATGTCCTTCCTTAAACGTGGTCTCCAGAAGTGAATATCCATAATTTTGCCTGACTAATATATGGTCAAGTGAGATTATTATCTCTTTAGCTTTCAATGATTATGCCTTCTTTTAATTAATATTTATTAAGTCATGGAAAAGGCTAGTGGAGTCCAAATCAGCACGTTAGCATTTGGCTCCAATTTATTGTTAATAAAATTTGTCTTTTCCTTAAGGAAAGGAACTTTAATTTAGTTTAGCTTCTCTCCCACCTTCGCATCTTTAGCCTACTGCAGTGCCTTGAGCATAGAAAGCAATAAAGACTTTTTAAATTGAATTGATCAGATTTCCTAGGTTGCAGATATGAATATAAGTGGTCTTTAAATAATAATGCACAATGAAAGGACACTAACTACTGTTAATAGTTGTGTATTCTACTTTAACCATATTTTCCAAAGTTGTCAACATCTGGCAGTCATTAGGAACAGAGGAGTGATGGGATGTCTTATTGTCCAGTACCAAGGGACCATTCGATATTCCTTAGCTGACTGAAGAATAAGCTAGTGTTTCTCCCTTTAGAACTAATTTGTTATCTAGCATAGACTTTAGCATTGAAAAGAATTTTCCCTTGTCTCTTTTTCTTTGATTTTGTTTAAAAATAGCGTGCATTTTGAATTAAACATCCTATTATTGTCTTAACTTATAGGATTTTACATTGTAAATACACATTTAATTGTTTTAAAACTTCATAGTTCCATCTAATTCAAAAGGGATTCTGCATCATTTCTACTCAAGCTATGTGTTTTTCAAAGGAACCTTGGGGCCAAGCGTAATTCCATGAAGCATGATTTCTTTTTAAGAGTGCATTAGTCCAGTGGACAGTCTCTAACTTAAACTTTTCCAGAAAATTAGGGAACTATTGAGGGCCTGCATCCATATGCTAATAACAACAAGAGATGAAATCAGAATTAGCATACAATGCTTAATTAAAAGGGAAAAAATGTCAACACAATTTGATAACTTAGAAGTTAAGCTCAAGCAATCCTTGGTAGATGGAATAAGAATTCATTATGTGCTTTCTTTTTTTCAGTCTTGAAATGCTAGTGCTGTTATTGGCAAAGACTGAAGGAGTGAGAGAAGGTGATTCTAGGAGAATTTGTGTTATTAGTGTCCTTCTTTAATCATTATTTTGACAAAATTTCTTGCCTCTAGGGCAGTGGTTCCCAAACTTTTTTGGCCTACCACCCCCTTTCCAGAAAAAAATATTACTTAGCCCCCTGGAAATTATTTTTTTTTATTTTAATAGCAATTAATAGGAAAGATAAATGCACTTGTGGCCATCACCCTCCCCTCCTCTCCCTGGGTCGCTGCGGCACCCACCAGGGGGCGGTAGCACCCACTTTGGGAATCACTGCAGTGAGAAAAAAAGTGGAGGGAAATGCTCTGTTGAGGTGAATTGACCAGAAATTTAGGGCTGACAGAAAGGAATACATCTGAACTAGTTGATTTGAAATTTCAGATGGTGATACATACCACTCCCAAAATGTTCATAACAAATGTCAGTTTGTCATAAGGCCTGTCATAGTTTTGTTTCTTTCATTTCAGATTTTCCTGCTTAAAAAACTTGGAGACGAAGGAAAGACATCAAAGGCTCTGCTAACTCTGGCATATGACTTAGTACTGAAAGGTGATGGATTGGAACCAACTGAGACTGAAGAGAGCTTTTTATTCTGACAAAAAGGAAAAGGATAACTATCATTTTCACCATATCCAGTAGAAAAACATTGAGTATTTACATATAGGGCCACCCATTCTTCTATTGCCTTTCTTTGAGCAAAATTTGAAAATGAATAAGTACCCAAGCTACTCTCTAAAGCAAAAAAAAATTAGTTTTTGCATTTTATTAATTCAGAATTTGCTATAATTCAGATTGTCTGAATTTAAGGGTACCTAAGTACTATTTGAAAATCAATGATAAAAATGTATTGAGGGGAGTAAGACATAATTGGGCATGTTTAACACACTTAAGAGAAAAAAAAGTTTTACAATCCTTTAAGTAGTTTAAAAGCTCTAAAGTTCATTTAAAATATTCACTGTTGAACAGCTAAGTGGTTCAGTAGAAAGAGCATCAGGTCTGGAGTTAGGAGTATGTAGGTTCATATCTGGTATCAGACACTTCCTAGCTCTGTGATCCTGGGCAAGTCATAACCTCATATCCTAGTCCTTGACCTTCTGGCTTAGAGTTGTTACTAAGACAAAAAAAATATGTATATCTTGACTGTTAAAAGCAATGTCGTGAATTAGAAAACACTGACATTTGGAGTAAGAATTCAAATCCTACTTTTACAATTCCATAAAAATTTAACTTTCAGCAAGTCATTTAATTTTTCTTTTTCTGAGCTTCCTCATCTATAAAACTGGGTTTTATATTAGATTATATATATAGGTCTCTTTCAGGTTTAATCTAGTATCTCCCAAATAGTAATTTAATTCAAAGAACATATATTAGAAAATACTGCATACAAGACATTATGGTTATGTAAAATTTAAATTAATATCCAATAACTTCAAATATTATATTTATAAAGTTTATTAATAATCACTTGAAGTAGAAGAAATAAAAGAACAAATTTATAAAGTAAAAAAACACATGGGTAAAAATTCTTCGGCCTGACTCTCACCCAACCTCCACAACTACCTTCCCAGGAAAAAAAAGAGAGGGAGGAGCTACACAAAACTCATATTTATAGATGGGGATTTTGAAACTTGGACTGCATCTCCCATAAGTCCCTTAGTTTTTCCGAAATTCCCTTTAATCTCTCCTGTGCCTCCACACTTGTGTGGTCACGTTATTGTTTTATAGATGGCTGTAACTCCTCCCTCTTTCTCTTTTGTTCCTGGGAGCGAGCTAGTTAGTACCTTTTAGTTAGTCTCTTTTGTTAACTTATTGTTAATAAAATATTTATAAATATAATATTTAGTATTTTGGTATATTAATTTTAATCTCCACATCATGGCTAACCATGATGGGATAGAATTCTCAATTATTTTTTAAAATAGATTTTCAGTATAGTTAGTAAGTTTGCAGAGAGCTGAGAGCTAGGGTTTCCCTTTCTCACCCTATGCTCCTGAGGTTTTTTTCCTTCTCTGGCCATTCAGCCTGCCAGCTTTCACCGCATCTCAGCTACTGCAGACTCCACCCTCCAGCCCAACTGCTTTTGCTGCCTCTGCCTTTTCACACCTATCTGCTTGTGCCAGCAGTCCTCACTGTTCCCCACCCAGGCTTCAGTCTGCCAATCCTAGCCAATCCGAATATCTTTTACCAATGGACCAGTGGGAACTCCAATCCCTTCCCCCCAGCCCACGTGGGTTTTCCAGCCTGTGCTACCATTTTTTAAGCCAAAGTCTTAAACTGATCCTGGGCTCCTGGCTGAGAGAGACTTGCAAATTGGGATGTTTTTTTCCCCCCACAGGAAGGGGACTTCTCTGAATTTTTTTTTCTTTTGAGGGCAGAGAGAATAAATCAGTAGATTTGAAGTAGAAGTTTTGGAGATTTTGGCTCTACCTTTTGGCCAGTTTTATGATTTTATTGAACAACATATCATTGTAAAAAGCCCATGAGCATCTTACACAACATTTTTTTTAGTTGCAAAAAGCCCATAAGTCTTATGTATCCTGGATTTGTCATCTTAACTACTGAGGTCACATACTGCTTATACAACCTTGGAGAATATAATGACTTAAGAATTTACGTTGTAATTTTATAAGGGGTCTTTATTTTTATTTTTTAATTTTTATTTTGAATATTTTCCCATAGTTACATGTTTCATGTACTTTCCCTCTACCCCAGACCCCCTCCAACCCACCTTAGCTGACATACAATTCCACTGGGTTTTACATGAATCATTGCGTTATCGTTTAGTGTCTACATCCCCAATAATATCCCCATCAGCCCATGTGTTCAAGCAGTTGGTTTTCTTATGTGTTTCTCCTCCCACAGTTCTTCCTCTGGATGTTGCTAGTTTTCTTTCTCATAAGTCCCTCAGCCTTGCTCTGGATTCTTCCATTGCTGCTAGTAGAGAAGTCCGTTATGTTCAGTTGTACCACAGTGTATCAGTCTCTGTGTACAATGTTCCCCTGGATCTGCTCCTTTCACTCTGCATCAATTCCTGGAGGTCTTTCCAGTTCACATGGAATTCCTCCACTTCTTTATTCTTTTGAGCACAATAGTATTCCATCACCAACAGACAGCACAATTTGTTCAGCCATTCCCCAATCAAAAGACATTCTCTCATTTTCCAATTTTTTGCCACCACAAAGAGCCCAGTTATAAATATTTTGTACAAGTCTTTTTCCTTATTATCTCTTTGGGGTGTAAACCAAGCATTGCTATGGCTACATCAAAAGGCAGATAGTCTTTTAAAGCCCTTTGGGCATAGTCCCAAATTGCCATTCAGAATGGTTGGATCAATTCACAACTCCATCAGCAATGCATTCATGTCCCAATTTTGCCACATCCCCTCCAATATTCATTACTCTCCCCTGCTGTCATTTTAGTCAATCTGCTAGGTGTGAGGTGGTACCTCATAGTTGTTTTGATTTGCATTTCTCTAATTATTAGACATTTAGAACACTTTCTCATGTGCTTATTGATAGTTTTGATTTCTTTATCTGAAAATTGCCTATTCATGTCCCTTGCCCATTTATTGATTGGGGGATGGCTTGATTTTTTGTACAACTGATTTAGCTCCTTATATATTTGAGTAATTAGGCCTTTGTCAGAGTTGTTTGTTATAAAGATTTTTCCCCAATTTGTTGCTTCCCTTCTGATTTTGGTAGCATTGGTTTTGTCTGTACAAAAACTTTTTAGTTTAATGTAGTCAAAGTTATATATGTTACATTTTGTAATTTTTTCCAACTCTTGCTTGGTTTTAAAATCTTTCTTTCCCCAGAGATCTGACAAGTATACTATTCTGTGCTTGCGTAATTTACTTATTGTTTCCTTCTTTATATTTAAGTTAATCACCCATTCTGAGTTTATCTTGATATAGGGTGTGAGATGTTGATCTAGACCCAATCTCTCCCATATTGTTTTCCAAATTTCCCAGCAGTTTTTGTCAACTAGTGGGTTTTTGTCCCAAAAGCTGGGTTCTTTGGGTTTATCGTAGACTGTCTTGCTGAGGTTGCCTACCTCTAGTCTATTCCACTGGTCCTCCCTTCTGTCTCTTTGCCAGTACCATATTGTTTTGATGACTACTGCTTTATAGTACAAGTACAGTTTAAGATCTGGTACTTCTAGGCCACTTTCCTTCATATTGTTTTCATTATTTCTATAAAGGGTCTTTAGAAATGACTTCAGATATCTTCTGAATGGATGATAGGTTTTCATATATATGTATATATATATATATATATAAAGCAGGAAGGCAAAAAGAGCTCCTGGATGCATGTAACTTTTTAGTTTAATTTACTTTCCCACCAGAAAGATATAAAATCCTTGGTGATGTTATAGACCCAAAAAGGTTATCATCAGCAATAGCCAAAATTTGAAAGATTTGCTATACCTATAGAATTTGCGACAAGTATAGAATTTTTAAACATCACACAGAAAATGGCTATCTATAAACTCATATGAATCCTATATAATAATTGGATTGTTTGCTATTGTCAATGACTGGGCTGTTGTGAATTTTTGGAATACAGTACTTTATTTGAATGTACATTATCTACTATATTATTGGTTTTATAAATCTGTTATTCTGTAAAAATAATTTGCATTCACAGTAGTTCATGACCAAGTTTAAAAAGGAATTTGGATCTCATTTTTGGGGTATGAAACCATTTACTGATTCTAAGCTATGTATTTTTGATTTTAAAACATTCTTTTATTTTTTTCCCTTGTATGTGCAATACAGTCTTGAGTTTCTTTTTTCTCATTTTTGTAATTGAACACATTATCAATATTAATCTTTTTTTTAATTTGCAGTAATATAAATTTAAAATACATGTGTTCTAATATTAATGCATACCCAAAATGCTTTATACTGTAGAATAATGCCATTGATTATTTAAATAATTATGAGACTTTGCTTAATGATTCTGCCTGATTCCAGAAGAGTATTTAAAAAGAGCCATTGCACAATGCTAAAGAAGCACAAAGCCCACCTGCCTAGTGCAAATTAAGAAAAAGGTGAAAGAGACCAACCAGTCCCAGTGGGATTGATACAATTTTGAGCCAAGACAAGAGGACTCAAACTTGTTTGGGGTTTGAGTTTGCGGTGCTTATCATATGTTAATATGCTGGACTTCCTCTGAACCACATTCATCTTGGCTATCATTCTGGCTCCTATAATCTAGTCCATTTTCTGTCTTTTATAAGTGTGACAAACTTTCTGTAGTCCTGGCTACTGATTGGGTAAGTGCATAATTACTTAAATCACTTTAATTGGACCCTGATTCAAGGACGTGTTATAGTTTTATTTTTTCCTTTACTTAGATTTTTTTTTAGACATACGACTTTGACATTTTCTATTTCATCCACAAGTTCTTTTTTCTCTTTTATGTGGATTTTTTAATGTTTTTTATTTCTTTTGCAATTGTTTCATATACCTTATAACTCAGCTATGTACCCCTGAGTGATCCCTGTGTTATTATCCACTTTGAGGAGGGACTTTGTTATTGTTGTGAACTTTGATTTGAATTTAGGAAATTTTAAAATAAGAAATTTGCTACCTCCCAGAATCCAGATGACGAACCCATTTGGAGAAGGCACCATGAAGATGCCTGCAGAGACCACACACTGCATCAAGAAGATCTAGAATTGAACTTTGGAATGTGAATTTGAACTTTGGGGGGTTGAAAGCATTGATGTGTTTTTTTTTCCTTTTATCCACAAATTATTGCAATCTATATGTTGATTATGTTTTTGTAGGTTATGTATAATCCTACACCTCCATGTTTGTGAGGTCATATTATTGTTTTATAGTTGGCTGTAACTCCGCTCTCTTTCTATTTTGTTTCTTTCCCTGTCTCTTTCTCTTTCGTTTCTTTCCCTTTCTCTTTCTCTTTCTCGCTCTGGGAGTGAGTTGGTTAGTACCTTTTAGTTAGTCTCTTTTGTTAGTTTATTATTATTTATTATTATTATTCCTGTTGGCTCCCAGAGGAGCATAGGGCCGCAACCATCTCACGCCAACGGACTCTGTTCTGGGCAACTTCCCCCAGCTGGGCCCATGTCATTCTGACAGTTTTTGTTTCATTTTCGGCAGATCTTCGCCAGGTCTGTTTTGGTCTTCCGACTTTCCTCCTCCCTGAAGGGTTCCAGCTCAATGCTTGTCTGGCTACATTGTCTTCCGGTTTTCGTAGAGTATGTCCTATCCATCTCCACTTACGTTTCTTTATGTCCTGACTAATGGGATACTGGGTTGTTCTTTCCCAGAGACTAGCATTGGAGATCTTTTCAGGCCATCTGATGTTCAAGATGTAGCGTAGACATCTGTTAACAAAGACCTGGAGTTTGTTGGTGTTAGCGCTCATCACTCTCCAGCTTTCTGATCCATATAGGAGGACGGCCTTTACGTTGGTGTTGAAGATTCGGAGCTTAGTGACGAGGGACAGTGCTTTAGAGGTCCAGACAGACCGCAGGGTGTTAAATGCCTGTCTGGCTTTGTTGATTCGGTTTCTGATGTCCTCATCTGCTCCGCCGTCCTTACTGACGATGCTACCCAAATAGGTGAAGTGGTCCGTCTCCTTGATGTTTTCTCCCTGTAGTTGGATTGGCAGGTCCTGTCTGCTGTTGACTGTGATCACCTGGTCTTCTTCTTGTTGATCTTCAGACTTGTCTTCTCCGCTTCTTCAGAGAGATGTGCAAGTTTGGCTTGCGCATCCTGCTGCTTGTGAGAAAGGAGACAGATGTCATCCACGAAGTCAAGGTCCTCGAGCTGCTTGGTGTGAGTCCATTGAATGCCCATGATGCTGTCCTTGGTAGTTCTTCTCATGGTCCAATCTATGACCATCAAGAAGATAAGGGGCAAAAGCATGCAGCCTTGCTTCACTCCGGTCTTCACTGTGAAGGGAGCTGTCCGTTTGCCATTGTGGATGACCTGGCAGGTAGAGTCTTCGTATAACCGCTGGATGATGTTGATGAGCTTCGGGGGAATCCCGTAATGCTGCATCAATCTCCAGATGATGCTCCTGTCCACGCTGTCAAATGCCTTCTCGAAATCCACGAAAGTCATATAGAGGGGGGAATGCCACTCGATGGACTGTTCGATGATGATTCTTAGGGTGACGATATGGTCGGTGCACGATCTGTGCTGACGAAACCCTGCTTGTTCTATTCTCATCGCTATTCTGGTTTTTGCCTTGGTCGTCAGAAGATTTATCGGCGAGCTGGCTTCCCAGAGGCTTTCACCAGCACGCATCATGGACTCTGTTGGAGAGCAATCCTCCAGCGATCTTCAGTTTTGTTGTTTTGGTGAGGTTGCGGTTTCTATAGCAAATGTGATTTTTTACGGGATGGGGTTGCTAGCCCCATGCCCAACCCTCCTCCTTTTTCAGCCGGGCTTGGGACCGTCCTTGGCGGAGTTTTTGTTAGTTTATTACTAGTAGAATATTTATAAATATAATATTTAGTGTTTTGGTATATTAATTTTAATCTCCACAATATCTTCCCCATGTTAGTACTTTAGCATAAATACGCAAAAGGGATGCTGGGAAAGAGAGTCCTGGTAAGCAAATTCTATCCACACAGTAGGGACTAGAGACACAAAGACACAGATGAAATAGTTCCTGCCATCAAGCAGTTCATATTTCTTTGAAGGATGCAATATAGTTATATGGTTAAATAAATATCAAGTATATATGAGATAATACAAAGCAAATTCAAGGAGGAGAGGGTAGTGGCTTAGTAAAAAATCTAGTGAGCAGGTAGCCTCTGACCTGTATTCTGAAGAAGGGTAAAGAGTCTAGGAAAAAGAGATGAGGGGTGAATTCCTTACATGAGGAACCTCTTGTAGATTCAGAGATAAGAGATGGAATATAAAACAGCTAGCAGATCAGTTAGAATAGAAGGAGAAGATGTCGAAAGGGAAATATAAGAAAAAAAGTCTTATAGAGTAGAGGTTGGGATTACAAATTACTCTAATTAAGTCATCAAAATTAGTCTCCTCAGGATCTTAGCCACAAGCTAATTACTATAAAGATTTGAAATAAAGGAAAGCATGTTTTGATAAGTAGAGTGTTCATATGAGTGTGGCAAAGCAGCATGGTATCAGTTAAGGATACAGCTGATCAGGAAGGCAGGTTTAATTACTGCCTCTGACATATACTCACTGTATGATCATCTCAATCAACTCATCAATTGATCAACAAAAATTTACTGATAGGTGTCAGGGATGAGCTAAGTGAAGAGTGAATGTATATTACTTAATCTCTCAATGCTTCAAGCAATTCTTTTCAATTTTTTTCATTTAGAAAAAATGTTCATCACCATTGTTAGAGGTTTTGGGGAATTCCCTACCCAGATGACATTATAGGTTGTAAACAAAAAAAATTATAATTTAAATTTTAAAAATAAGAATATTATCTTATCTACAATTAGTTTACATTAGTAAGACTTCGACAAATATAAACGAAGACTGTACAATTATTATTTCCACATCATGGAGGTTAGGGGTGCAGTGGTCTCACATTCTGGAAAATTCTAGTAAAATTTTGTAGTCCTTTTATATCAGAGAAGTCTGAATTTTTCTTTATTTCATAGGGTGTTTATAATACTTTGTTGTAAATTTGGGGTTATGTATCTGCATTTCTGAATTTTTAAACTTCTGGGTAATCTTCTGGCCTTTGCTTGTTGTTTGAAGCTTTTATAAAACTCCTCCAAAATTCCCATATAATTTCTTATGCTGATCTGTAATATGAAACTGCAATGGAAAGTTGCAGTAGAGAAGGCAAAAGTATACCAATAAATTGATGTCACCTTAATGTATACAGCATAATCATGTGAGTATTATGTTATTCCAGAATGATTTAAAGCTATTTTAAAGCACAGGGATGGCACAAAAATACAGATCAACAGACCTAATCATTTCAATTTGTAAGAGTCTTCTAACCCTACTTCAAAAAGAAAGACTGATTTACTTTTTATTTTGCATATAGTTCATACGTCATCCTTATTATTCTCTAAAAATTGCAAGCTCTTTCTAACAAATGTATATTTATTCTTTTGAAACTATTCTACATTCAGCACATTCGCTGTTAAAAGTAACAAAAATTTTTAAAAATCTTTTTGCCATTAAAGTTATTTTTAAGTGAAAACCTAACATTTCAAGGTCTAAAAGATGACAGTATCATGAAAATACCTTTGTGTGATTTGTGCAAGATAAAATTTGATAAATCTATCATATTATAATAATATACAAAAGCTCCTACTGGAAAGATTAATAATTGATGGGACCTAAATAAATGTTTTTCTCTACTTTCAAAAAATTAACTAAAGCTCTTTGATAGTAAGATGTCTTTTTTTTTTAATCTTTGTATCCTTAAGGTCCTAGGACAATGACTTGTATAAATGCTTATCAAATTCAATTGTATTAAATTATAAGTCTACTTGGAAAATTATTTCATGTCCATTTTTGGAGGGCTTTCTGAATCTCCACTATTTTACCAAGAACATAATATTATAAACAATTTTGGAATGATTCTGAAAAAGAAAAATAATAAAATGCTAATACTGTATAGTTGGGTTCTGTCTTTTTTTGATGCCATGTCTGCCTAATACCATTCTTTAAGTGCCCATTTTTTTCTGTGTTTGCTGATTTTGAGGGATTCCCAGTTATCTCTTCCACAGCTGTCTGAGTGACAGCTTTGAGTAGAATGCCATGTTATCACCTCAAGATAGCATCTGTGTCAAAGGAGACCTTTGCCGTGTATGTCATTTTCTGTTCTGCAGAGAAAGCGAGAGGATATGCTGCTTCCTCTGAAAAACGGAAGAGGAAAGATGCAATTCAAGTTCTTTCCATTAGTTTTTTCTCCCTGAAGTACTGATGCATAAGGTAAAGTGGAAATGACCCTGGCCTATCCAACTATCCAATAGAGAACTTTCATTAATATAGAGAAATTTCAAGGAAAACTTGGCTTGGCTAATCAAATAGCCTAAATAATCAAGAATCTTTTAAGAAATAAAGTTTTGTTACTTTCAGAACCATATTAGTTTTGAAATTGTTAACCAAGTCTTTCTCAGAATACTCAACAGTCTTAGACAAAACATAATTATAATGGGTGACACCTATTTGCATAAAACATTAATGGGAACATTTTTTCCCAATTACATGTAATAACATTTCAACACACATTTCCCAAAATGATAAGGTTCAAACTGTCTCCCTCCTTACCTTCCCTCCTACCTACTAAAGATGGTGAGCAATTTGATCTGGGTTATATATGCATTATCCTGCAAAATGTATTTCCATATTGGTCATTGTTGTAAAAGGATACTCATATAAAACCAAAATTCCAAACCAAAACCATAGATAAACTAATGTGGAAGATGGTAGGCTTTGATTAGCATTCTGACTTCAATAGTTCTTTCTCTGGAGGTGGATGGTATTCTTTGTTATAAATCCTTTAGAATTTTCCTGGATTATTGTATTGCTGAGAATAGCTGTCTTTCACAATTGGTAATCAATCAATATTGCTAATACTGTGTACAATGTTCTCTTGGTTCTGCTTATTTCACTCTGGATAAATTCATGCAGGTCTTTCTAGATTTTACTGAAATCAGACTTCTCAGCATTTCTTATAGCAGAATAATATTCCATCACCAGCATATACCAATATTTGTTCAGCTGTTCTCCAACTGATGGATCTCTTCTCAATTTCCAATTCTTTGACACCATAAAAGTACTACTATAAATATTTTTTCTTACTTCTTTTGGGATATAGATCCAGTGGTGACATTACTGGAATGTGATGACATTTTTAAAAAGTATTTTGGCTACCTACCCCTGTTCCCACCCTCCCCCAGCCACATACTATTTGAAGAATTTATTTTGCTTAGCAAATCCTTTTCTTTTTAATTCCCTCTACAGGTAAAAGAGAAGTTGGCTTCACCTTAGCTCTAGTTAAATAATTATAAATATCAAATTGTAGAGTCTAAATTATTTTATATTTTATTTCCAAATAAAGAAGTAACCCATCACTAGCAAATTACATATCTTAATTCTTTTGGTCTCCATTCCTGAGAATTAACACTTTAGTGAATATTATACTTGGTTGTAAGAAGGTGCCTTGGGATCAATATCCTGAAGTCACAAACAGGAGCAAATGATATGAAATGCTTTTAACTGAGGCAGAAGAATAGGAAGGCCAGTGAGAGATGGCCTCATTATAGAATGATGGCAGGAAGAACTTTATTTTAATTAATTATGTAATACTGCCTACCCTATACCCATCACTTGAAGGCCAGGTAGCTTAGATTTCATTCTTTTCCCAAGATTTTTAGCAACCTGAAGGAGCCTGGAAGCCTAAGTCTCTGCCATTTGTTAGAGCCCCCTAGATAATTTTATCTCAATTGTACGAGGTGGTCCCATGCATGCACCATAGTTCCATTAGCCACTAAGTCAGATTAGCTTTTATATGGAAATAGTTATTTTAGAAGTTATAATCACAAATCTATATTTCCACCTCCCCAAACATGGAAGAGATATAACCTCTCTTCCTTCCACTGATACCTCCTCAGTCTTTGGGGAAGGGAAGGGATGGGGTTTATAGCTTAATTTTATTCCAATATTTATTTTAATTCTAAACCCCGCCTCCGGACCCAGTTCCAGACATCCTGGCTTCTCAGGGATTTCCTGATTTCTGTGAAGACTGGCATGTTCTACCTGCACTCTAGCTGCAGTCCTGAAAAGAGCTTCACAGGAACCTTGAAGATCCCCTCTGGCACCTAAAATGGAGAGCAACATCATCAACAACAAAACATCATGAGCCCTATTCCTCAGAAGGGGGTGAAGGAAATAAAAAGGTCAGAAGAAGGAGAATACTTCTTTCACTAGTTCAGTCATGACCTCCATACTGGGTACAGCCAATAACAGCTGCCAAAAAAATAAGAGCAGAAAGAGAATGATAGAAAAGAGTTCAGCAAAGGGGAGGGAGGGAATGAGGAGAAAGTGGGCTTAGCTCTCAACAACTAATCAGAGGGGACTAACCCATGCTCATGGTAGTGGACACAGTAGGTTCGACCTTAGGCAAAGTGACATGCTCAAAAGGTCCCTCAATAATGGTTTCCTATTAACATTGGGCAGGCCCAGAAAACCTCAGTTTACAATTATATATTTGCTAACTCAGTGCTACACTCTATTATTTCTATATTGTTGAAAGACAGAATACAAAGTTAAGTGTAGAAGATTCTATAGCAGTCATTTACTTACTTTTGAGGCTTATTTTCCTCACCTGATAAATGGAGAAACCACTATTTTTAATATGTTTTCCAACATGGTGTTGGCTTATATTGTGAAAACAAAATGTTATAAAGCCAAAAATGTTTTTATATAACTTCTAAAATTAGAGAAACCAACACAATATAAAGAAAGAGTAGGCAAATATCAGGTGCTTGTCAAGATAGACTTAATTCTTTTGAAGATGCATGTGTATGGAAACCAAGATACAACCTAATCATTTATCAAATTGACAATGCCACAGAATGGAGAAATTTAGAATGCCAGTTAAATGTGAACTTAAAAATTAGTATTGCAATACCACTGCAATTACATCTGTATTCAAAGTCGTAAGAAAAAACATAGATGGAAAAATATCACTAAATTAAATATAAAGATTGCAATGTCAAATGGTGAATCATAGCAAAACTTCTAACAGAGTAACAGAGTCTTCCTACTGATGCCTTATCTTGCTATGTATATGATCCTGGGTTCTCAAAGCTTATGCCACCAGACCATAATCTCTAGCAGATTCCACCAAGAGGGAAAGATCTTCAGGATGTGCCTCAATAGCAGCCTCCTCTGTCTGTCTGTCTGTCTGTCTCTCTTTCTCTCTCTCTCCATATCTATATCTATATCTATATCTATATATTTATATATACACATACATTATATTATATTATTATATATATTATGCAATACATTACATATTATATATCTATAATACATATAAATTATATATATATATGTGTGTGTGTGTGTGTTTTAAAAAATATTCCAAGCCCTGGGAAACTACATCTCCCAGGACTCCCTGCTACAACTCCCCCCCACACACACACCTCCCACTTCCTTTGTGGGAGATGTCAGAGAAAGTATAAAAGAGAGAGTTTTGGAGTTTTTCTCTCTCAAACCTGGGCCCTAGAGATGCTCTCAACCCTGCAGAATCTCTTGACCCTGGAAACTCTCTTGGCCCTGAGCTCTCACTGGGTCTCTTTTTCGGAGATCTACCTCCTACCTTCCCTAGACCTTCCCTTTTCTAATCTAAACAAAACCTAGCTATTCTACAATAAGTGCTACCTGATCTTTATTGAGCTCCAAAGAGCTCGGGTCAATTTCCCCTCCTGGACTTGGGGGCTACTCCAGCTTCCCTTCTGCAGTCTTCCCTTCCTATTCCTTTCCCTTCTCCTCCTACCTTCCTCCTATCACCCATCTACACACATACACACACACACACACACACACACACACACACACACACACAGTCTAAGGACAGTTAGAAAGCCTTATTACTCTCTTAGATGCCAGACAGTGGACTCTTCAGCTTCAATTGCAAGGTCCTTCGGAATACAAATATAATTGTGCTATTAGAGCCCTTTAAGTTGGTTCTCTGAAAGAAAAGCCCAGGTCACTTTTCCCTCGGTATATTTCTTCTCATAGAAGTATTTTGACTCAAATTAGGATAGAGATATAAAGAGAAATAATACTATTGATTTACTTTTTTTTTAAAATAAGTTGAAATAGCTCTCAATCTTCAGTTTGTATTTTCCATATAATCAGTTTATCTTTCCTCTTGTACATCAGCATAGTCAAATCAAATGACCAAAATCATTCCTTTACTGCCTCAGAATGTCTAAGCATTTATGAATTTATCAGTATGAATACTCCTGAATCTTTTAAACATCACAACTCTACTTTACTTTAGTAATTGGACTAGTCAAAACAAAGCAAAACAAAGCAAAACCTGCTTCAGTGTTGTGGCAGATTATCTCTTATTTATATCTCCTTTTTTCCATAAAACTCGATTCTGTTTTTATTTATTCAATGTTTATTTTACTTCAATTTTATTAATATTTCCTTTGATTTTCAGGGTATCCATTTTGGTGTTGGATATCTTTAATTTGTTCTTTTTCTAGTTTCTTTTGTTTTATTTACATGTCCAATTTATTGATTTGCTCTTTCTTTTATTGATATATAAATTTAGAAATATAAATTTCCCCCTAAGTATTGCTTTGGCCGAATCCCATGAATTGTATTATGTTGCCTCATTTCTGTCATCTCTTTAATTAAATTATTAATCATTTCTATAATTCATTCTTTGACCCACTCATTCTTGGTTGTTGTTATTTTCAGTCCTGTGAAAGCCTTTGTGACCACCTTCAGGGCTTTTTTTCTTTTTTTTTTGGCAAAGATAACAGAGTGATCAGCCATTTCCTTCTCCAATTCATTTTACATATGAGGAAACTGAGGCAAAAAGTTATGTGACTTCTCTAGTTTGGTATAGCTACTAAATGTCTAAGACTATATTTAAACTCGGGTCTTCTGGTCTCCAGAATCAGCACTGTATCCATTGCACACATTTTTTAGGATTATATGTTTTAATTTCCAATCAAATTTTAATCTATATTACAGTGGTCCTTTACTGAATATAATTCTAATTACATTATGGTCTGGAAATGGTGTATTTAATATATCTCCTCTTCTGTATTTGATTGTGACGTTTTATGCCCTAAATAAGGTTAACTTTTGTGAAGGTGCCTATACATTAGGGCAAAAATGGTGTACTACTTTCTATTATAAGTTTTCTCCAAAGATGTATCATACAGAGTAGGGCCCTATTTTCCATAAGTGATACATTGCAAGACCTACTGTGGGTAGCTGGAACAATGGATATAAGGGAATATCTATTGACTGCATATATATGTTCTCCCTCTTTCAATCTCTGTTCCTTCCTCTTCATTTTGCACTTATATACCTCCCACCTAACTGTAAAAAGTGAAATTTGGGAAATGTATAAAACTACATTTCCCGTGATCCAACATGGTCCAACTGATTTCCGTCTCCAACGTCTTGACGCAGGGGAGAGCTTAAATCTCGTGGGTTAGGAGGGAGTGGTCTCTTTTGCGAGTAGGCCATGGCCAGGAAACAGGAGACAAAATGGAGGCGGCAGTTTTGAATGCTTACAAGCGCGTGGTCTAATGATTTTATCTATCAACATGGCTTTAATTAAAATACTAATTTATATAATATTTATACCAGCCTTTATCATTTTTAATATTAACATAACCACAATCAACTTGGGCAAAAAGAACTATGCCTGCTTTCCTAAAATTAAATGAGCTATTATAAAACAGTACAAGATAACCAACTTGTCTATGAAGCAAAATAGTGAGATTTTATAATAGAAGTGAAAGTCCTATTGAATTTAATGAAAGTAAGTTACCCTAAATACAAATTTTAGTTCAACTTTAAGTTTAATCAAAGCACAGTCATAAAGCATAATTTAAACTTAAGAGCTAGTCAAAAAGGGACAACTCTTTTGACCCAGTAAACAAACTTATTTAGATGGTAATGAAAAACACAGTCAGCATTGTGGGATTAAAAGCAGGCATTAATTAAGAAAGTATTAAAGATCAAACCCACTAATATTCTAATTCTAACTGCCCTTATGATAAAGTTCATAGGAATTGCATGTAACATCTTCCCTTATAGAAATGTAAATAGATTAACCTTATTGAATCCATTATAATTTCTCTTTCATATTCACCTTTTTCTAATGCTTCTTTACAATCTTTTGAGTCAAATTTTTTATTTAGTCCTGGTCTTTTCATAAATAATTTTTGAAAGTCCTCTATTTCATTAAATATCTATTTTCCTTTGAAGCATTTAACTCAGCTTTGCTGGGTAGATTATTCTTTATTATAAACCTAGCGCTTTTGCCTTATGGAATATATGTTATATAACAAGTTCTATGTTTCTTTAAAGTTGAAGCCACACTGGCTGTACAGTACTCAAATAAGTTCTTTCTGGCTGCTTGAAATATTTTTCTCATTGAATTGAGACGTCTAGAATTTGATTAAATATTCCTGGGAATTTTCATTTTAGGATTCTTTTCAGGTAATAATCAGTGGATTCTTTTAATTTCTACTTTAACCTCTGGTTCTAGATATCAAGGTAGTTTTCCTTGATGATTTCTTGAAATATAATATCTAGGTTCTTTCTTTGACCATGACTTTCAGGAATTCCAATAATTCTTAAATTGTCTCTTCTGGAACTATTTTCAAAGTCATTTTTTTCAGAAGGTATATTTCAAATTTTCTTCTATTTTTTCATTCTTTAATTTGTTTTATTTTTCTTAATGTCTCATAGCATTAGTACCATCCATTTGTTTAGTTCAAAGTGGGAGTTAGGGAAGACTGAAGATAGGTCAAGATGACAAAGCTAGAAAAACTCAAAACTCTCCAACCACCCTCCAAATGACCACAGAAGAATAAAAATGCCTCAAAAATGAGTACTGGAATGACAAAGAAAAGATAAGAAGATTTCAACAGTGACTGTAGCCCAGAGCAACATGGAAAGATATCAATGATTCATCTCACTTTGGTACAAGTAGAGAGTCCTGAACAAGACTTGGTGGGACTCAGATGGGATACAGTGGCAAGCAAAACAGGAAAGAACAATCTCAGCAGAAATCAGCCATGGTATAGCACAAATTGGCAGGAGAAAGAGTTCAGTTGGCTTGGTTCAACCTCAGCAGGGTAAGGTGGAAACCAACACAACACTGGATATACAGCAATAGGAGAAAAGAGACCCTGAAAAATCCAGCCTGAAAATAGGTCAGGCATGATTCAACTTAGGCAATAGTGTAAAGAACTCACCCCAAGAAGGTTCAGTTTCATTGGGATTGGGACCAACTCAACTAAAATCAGGGGAACTGAAATCCACACAGCTGGCCAATGAGGCTGCTTCTGCTGACTGCTCAATCAGAGACCCAGTCAGTTGAGTCAATCCCAGGCCTTGTAGAAGAGCAGGATAGTTCTCCTTCCACCCTAGAAATAGAGCTAAGTTTCAGCTTATAGATAAAATCGAGGAAAAAAAATAATCCCAAAACGAGGAAAAGAAAGAAAAAAGTCTGACCCTTCAAAAATAATATCTCAACAGGAGAGATAACCAAAATACAAGTTCAGAAGAGAAGAGCAATACAAAAATGAAAACATGTGAAGCTGCAAAGGAAAATGTGAAAGGATTTCAATCCCAAAATGAACTCATGGGAGAGCTTTAAAAAAGGATAGAAAAACGAATAACAAGAAACTTGGGAGAAAAATTAGAAAAGAAAATGATAGGAAAAAAAATCAACACCTAAGAACAAAAACTTGCTGAAGGAAAAACTTCCATAAAAAAGGAAATATAATATTTCAAAATGGAAAATAACTCACTAAGAAAGTTAATCAAGGAATAAGAAAAAAAGAATACATTGGGGGAAAAGATAAGGAGAGAAAGTTGGGGGTAAATAATCTCACATGAGGAGGCATGTAAGAATCAATACAGTGCAAGGGAAGATGGAAGGTGGTGGTGGACAATGGTTAAACACTACTCTCACAGTAATTGGCACAAAGTGGGAATGATATCCACTCTAAGTAAGGTATATAAGTCTGTCTTACAACCAACTGAAAAAAAAACATTATAGAAACTCTCTCTGACAAAGGCTTCAGCCCTAAAATATATAGAGAAGAGTCAAGTTTATAAGAATACAAAGTATTTGCCAATTCACAAAGGGCCAAAGGATATAAATAGACAATTCTCGGATGAAGAAATTAAAATTATATTTAGTTATATGAAAAGATGTTCCAAATCACTATTGATTAGAAAAATATAAATTAAAACAACTCTGAGGTGCCACCTCTCACCAATCAGACTGTCTAACATGGCAAAATAGGAAAATGAAAAAATGTTGAAGGACAAATAGCAAAATTGGGATATTAATACACTGCTGATGGATCTGTACACTAATATAACTATTCTGGAGAGCAATCTGGAACCAAGGCTAAAGGGATTAAAGACAGAGGAAAATAGCATACCTGTACAAAAATATTTATAGCGGTTCTTTTTCCGTGGCAAAAAAACCCCTATAAACTGAAGGGATACCTGTTGATTTGGAAATGGCTGAACAAGTTATGGTATATGCTTGTTAAGCAAAATTATTATGCTATAAGAAATGACAAACAAGATGATCACAAAAAAAAGCCTAAAAACACTTACACAAACTACATGAACAGATGCAAAGTGAATAGAGTTGAGCCAGGAGACATTGTACACAGTAACAATGATAACTAAAGATGATCAATTGTGAATGACAACTATTATTAACAAGTCAATAATCCAACTCCAAGAGACTCATGATAAAAGAAAAAGATATCCATTATAGAAAGAATGGGTGTAGTCTGAATGCAAATCAAATTTTATACCATCTTTTACTTTATTTCCTCCAATAACTTTTTTCTAGTATAGGTAATGTGTTTTCTTTCACAACATGAAGAACATGGAAATATAAATTATAAGATAACTTTTGTGCCACCTACAAAAGAAAAACCAAGACATTCCCTCCTGTGATCTCTGCTTTTTGTAACACCCTCTAGAACCACCACACAGGGCTGACATCTTTGTCTCTTCCTTCTTGGGGAAAATTGCTCAGATGTCCTCTGTACTGTGTTATCTAGTTGCCTAATACCCATAAACATACAAGTGATGTAACCTCTGGTAAGTGCATGATTTAAGGTATCTATGATGTCAAGGGCATATCCTTGGGATCCACTAGGTGGCTCAGTGGATCGAGAGCAAGGAATAGGTTCAAATCTGGCCTCAGACACTTCCCAGCAGTGTGACCCTGGGAAAGTCACTTAACCTCCGTTATCTAGCCCTTAGTGTTCTTCTGCCTTAGAACCAATACAAAGTAATGATGCTAAGACAGAAGGTAAGAGTTTAAAAAGAAAAAGAGCATATCCTTTTATGTTATCCTATAAAGACCTGTATTTCTTTGCATCAGTCCTTTGCCAATGTTGTGTTAAATGTGTGGCATAATTTAACTATTAATATTAAAGACTTATCTGGATAACTAGAAGCTCTTCTCCCACTTCCTATCCCTTGAAATGAAAAGTAATTGTCCATAGTAAGCCTCCCTAATAAAACAATTTGGTTGATACCCTGTCCACAAACTGAGATCATTTCTCTTTGATATTAAGATGATAGCTAGACAGTGTAGGAAGTAGGCAGTAATGAAAGTAAACTATCACTCTTTGCAGTTATAATGGAATACTTAGAGAACCTGAGGAAATCAACTAAAAAGCTAGTGGAAATAATAATTTTAGCAAAGTTTTACAATACAAAATAAATCCACATAAATCATCAGCATTTCTATATATTTCCAATAAAAATCAGCATCTAGAGTTAGAAAGAGAAACTCCATTTAAAATCACTCTAGTTAACATAGTACTAGAAACACTAGCAATAGCAATTAGAGAAGAAAAAGAAATTGAAGGTATCAAAATAGGCAATGAGGAGACTAAGCTATCACTCTTTGCAGAGGATATGATGGTCTACTTAAAAAACCCTAGAGAATCAACTAAGAAGCTTGTAGAAATAATCGACAACTTTAGCAAAGTGGCAGGATACAAAATAAATGCACATAAATCATCAGCATTTCTATATATCTCCAACACATTAGAGCAGCAAGAGGTAGAAAGAGAAACACCATTTAAAATTACCCTAGACAATATAAAATACTTAGGAATCTATCTACCAAAACAAACACAGCTATTATACGATAACAACTACAAAACACTTTCCAAAAAAATAAAACTAGATCTCAACAATTGGAAAACCAGTAATTGTTCATAGGACGAGCTAACATAATAAAAATGAACATTCTACCCAAATTAATTTACCTATTTAGTGCCATACCTATCAAATTACCAAAAAACTTCTTTACTGAATTAGAAAAAACTATAACAAAGTTCATTTGGAATAACAAAAGATCAAAAATATCAGGGGAAATAATGAAAAAAATGGGAAGGAAGGGGGCCTAGCTGTACCAGATATTAAACTATACTATAAAGCAGCAGTCATCAAAACAATATGGTACTGGCTAAGAGATAGAGAGGAGGATCAGTGGAATAGACTTGGGATACATGACATCAGCAAGACAGTGTACTATAAACCTAAAGATCCCAACTTTTGGGACATGAATCCACTATTTGACAAAAACTGCTGGGAAATTTGGAAAACAATATGGGAGAGATTAGGTTTAGATCAACATCTCACACCCTACACCAAGATAAATTCAAAATGGTTGAATGACCTGAATATAAAGAGGGAAACTATAAATAAGTTAAGTGAACACAAAATAGTATACCTGTCAGATCTCTGGGAAAGGAAAGATTTTAAAACCAAGCAAGAGTTAGAGAAAATTACAAAATGTAAATTAAATGGTTTTGATTATATTAAGCTAAAAAGCTTTTGTACAAACAAAAACAATGTAGTCAAAATCAGAAGGGAAACAACAAATTGGGAAAAAATCTTTA
>NC_058135.1:145366922-145447411 GCF_016433145.1 Gracilinanus agilis | reverse complement strand
TCCATATCTCCTAAATTGTTATATTTATTGCCATATAATTGGGCAAAATAGTTTTTAATGATTGTCTTAATTTCCTCTTCATTAGAGATGAGGATTCCCTTTTCATCTTTGATACTGTCAATTTGGTTTTCTTCTTTCCTTTTTTTATTAGATTGACTAGTACTTTGTCTATTTTATCTGTTTTTTCAAAGTACCAGCTTCTAGTTTTATTTATTAATTCAATAGTTCTTTTACTTTCGATTTTATTAATTTCTCCCTTGATTTTTAGTATTTCTAATTTAGTTTTCATCTGGGGATTTTTAATTTGCTCGCTTTCTAATTTTTTGAGTTGCATGCCCAATTCATTAATCTCTGCCCTCCTTAATTTGTTAATATATGCACTCAAGGATATAAATTTCCCCCTGAGTACTTCCTTGGCCGCATCCCACAGAGTTTGGTAGGATGTCTCATCATTGTCATTTTCTTCGATGAAATTATTGATTGTTTCTATGATTCCTTCTTTGACAAATTGGTTTTGGAGAATCATATTATTTAATTTCCAATTAGTTTTTGATTTTCCTGTCCAGGGATGAACTCACTCATAAAACAGAAGCAAATAGCAGAGTGGATTAGAAACCAAAATCCCACCATATGTTGTCTACAAGAAACACATATGAGGCGGGTGGACATACACAAGTTTAAAGTTCAGGGTTTGAGCAAAATCTTTTGGGCGTCAAATGAGAAAAAGAAGGCAGGGGTGGCTATTATGATTTCTGACAAAGCCAAAGTAAAAATAGATATGATTAAAAAAGACAGGGAAGGTCATTACATCCTGATTAAAGGCAGTATAAACAATGAGGAAATAACACTGCTCAATATGTATGCACCAAGTGGCATAGCACCCAAATTCATAAAGGAGAAACTGGCAGAGCTCAAGAAGGAAATAGATAGTAAAACCATACTAGTGGGAGATCTAAATATTCTTCTGTCAGATCTAGATAAATCAAACCGAAAAATAAATAAGAAAGAGGTAAGAGAGGTGAATGTATCCTAGAAAAATTAGATTTAATTGATATGTGGAGGAAAATAAATAGGGACAAAAAGGAATACACCTTCTTTTCAGCTGCACATGGCATATTCACAAAGATTGACCATGTTATAGGGCATAGAATTATTGCAAACAAATGCAAAAGAGCAGAAATAATAAATGTAACCTTCTCAGATCATAATGCAATAATAATATAAAATATTTGGGAATCTATTTGCCAAATCAAATTCAGGAATTATATGAATACAACAACAAAACACTCTTCATACAAATATAATTAGATCTAAACAATTAGAAAATACATTAATTGATCATGGGTAGAGTAAGCTAATATGAAAAAAAATGACAATCCTACCAAAACCAAGTTATTTATTCAGTGCCATACCTATCAAAATACCAAATAACTTTTTTTTCAATGAGAAAAATTTCAAAGTTCACTTGGAAGAACAAAAGATCAAGAATATCAAGGGAACTAATGAAAAAAACGTAAAGAATAGAGGCCCAACAATACCAGATCTTAAACTGTATTATAAAGCTGTGACCAACAAAACAATATTGTACCGGCTCAATAAAATAGACTTGGGGTAAAAGACCTCAGAAAGATAGTGTTCAATAAATCTAAAGATCACAGCTTTTGGGACACGAACCCACTATTTGACAAAAACTGCTGTGAAAATTGGAAAATAATATGGGAGAGATTAGGTTTAGATCAACATATACCAAGATAAATTCAAATTGGGTAAACAGCTTAAATATAGAGGGAAATTATAAGTAAATTAGGTGAACATAGAATAGTATACCTGTCAGATATGTGGGAATGTAAGGAATTTGAGACCAAGCAAGAGAAAGAGAACATTACAAAATATAAAATGGATGATTTTGAATACATTAAATTAAACAGGTTTTGTACAAACAAAACCAATGTAACCAAAATTAGAAAGAAAGCAAGAAACTGGGAAAAAAATCTTTGTAACAAAACCTTTGGCCAAGGTCTCATTTCTCAAACTTAAAGGAGCTCAGCCAATTGTACAAAATATCAAGTCATTCCCCAATTGACAAATGGTCAAGGGACATCAATAGGCAGTTTTCAGATAAGTAAATCAAAACTATTAATAAGCACATGGAAAAAGTACTCTAAATCTCTCATAATTAGAGAAATGCAAATAAAAACAGTGCTGAGGTACCACCTCATATCTAGCAGATTGGCCAATATGACAGTAAAAGAAAATAATAACTATTGTAGAGGTTGTGGCAAAATTGGAACACTAATGCATTGCTGGTGGAGCTGTCAATCAATCCATTCTGGAAGCCAATTTGGAACTACACCCAAAGGGCTTTAAAAGAATGCATACCCTTTGATCCAGTAAAACCACCACTAGGATTGTACCCCAAAGAGATAATAATGAAAAATGTTTGTACAAAAATATTCATAGCCATGCTCTTTGTGGTGTCAAGAAATTGGAAAATGAGGGAGTGTTCCTTGATTGGTGAATGGTTAAACAAATTGTGTTATATGATGGTGATGGAATACTACTGACATATAAGGAATGATGAACTGGAAAATTTCTATATTAACTGGAAGAACCTCCAGGAACAGATATAGAGTGAATTGAGCAGAACCAATAGAACATTATACACTGAAAGTGAAACGTTGTTGAACAATACAATGTAATGGACTTTGTGGATACAAAACAATTCCAAGGGACTAAGGAGAAAGAATGCTATCCATAATAAGAGAAAGAACTGTGGGAGTAAACACAGAGAAGAAAAAACAAATGACATCATTTGATTATATGGATATATGACTTGGGGGTTTGGTTTTAAAAGATTGTTCTATTACAAAAAAATGAAAATCATGGAAATAGGTATAAGTGATAATATTTGTATAACCCAAGGGAAATGCTTATTGGATCTGGGAGAGGGCAGGGGAGGGAAAGAAAATGAAATATGTAAACATGAAAAAATATTTTTAAAATAAAAACATTTTAAAAAAAGCTAAATATAAGGGTGCCTAAATCCCCTAAAATTTCTTACATACTTTATTTTCTTTCTTTTGACTTTCATTATTCAAGCATGACTTTTTCCAGGTATCTGGGAAGATGAGAAGGAACTAGGTTTTAAGTATTTCTCACAAGATAAAAACATTGATGAAGAGTAAAGTCAGTAAAACAGTTCGTATAATGCTTAAAACAGTTTATATAATGGCTAAAACATCTGAAGGAAAACGACTTTGAAAGACTTAAGTGACCAAACATTACTCCAGAAGATTTATGATGATTTTATCCTTCCCATTACTTCTCAGAGAGGTGATAGAATAGAGGTGCGGATTGAGACATACATTTTTAGACATAAGAATACATGGATGCTTTTTGCTTAACAACATTATTTTAAGGGAGGGCTTCTATCTGAGAAAGAGGAGTTATGTGTGGAGAGTTGATGAGCAGAAATAATGATGCAAAATTTGAAAAAGGAAAAGAATCAGTAAAACATTTTAAAACACCCTGAAGAGAGAAGAAAGTTCACAAAGGGAACATGAGCAGGGCAATTTTATTTTATTATATTTAATAATCAGTTAAAATTCTAATGAAAATTTAGTATCATTTGTAATCACTTTTATACTTTTTTACATATTAAATATCTTTGTTCATTAAGCTTTTAATAAAGAAAAAATAAAAATTATTCCCTTGATCTGTAACTCAGAAGTATTCCTGGGTAAAGAGGTTTCCAAATACAATCCAGTCTTCAGTGCTATCACAGGGATCCAACATAATCTTCGTGTGAAAAGTTGCTAGGTCCCTGTGCAGGCTCTGACTTAGAATTTCAAAATTACTGCTTCTGTTTTTGCCACCTAGATTCACTACTGGTTTTGCCTCCATGGTGGACTCCTGGACAGCCTCAACCCCCATGTCACATATCTCTTCTACCAAGCAATTAAGTTGTCTTGGGAATGTCTTGCATTGACCTTTCATTGGTTCTACCATTCCAGTTCTACCACTCCAGAATTCTGGAGTTCTTACACTCCAGAATTCAATTTGAGATTTTATCTTAAAGTTGTTTTGAGGTAAATGTTGGGAGAGATTGAATGAATGCTTCCTCTGCTTCAAACCCCAGAAGTCTCTACCTATTCTGTTTGGGTGAACCATTTGGAGAGAGCATCAATATCAATAAAATCATAATGTACTGAAGAATTGGAATATTAATAAATTTCATTATAATCTAAGGAAAAAGAAAAAATCATCTAATAAATATGATTAAAATGCCACACTGGACAGATAATTGAAAAGAAATTATTAAATATTTGTAATCAAAGTTAAATTTACAAAAATAATAAAATTATACTTTAAATGACAATAGAAATATATTAATATTCATTAGATTCAATTACTATTCTTTAGAAGTAATCTTTTTTAACACTAACTGTTTTAATTGAAGAAAATAAGATTAGTTATTCATAATTTTTAAAATTCTTGTAGTATACCAAGACCAAATATGAAATAAAATCATTATAAATTAAGAAACATTAACAAGATAAAATGAAAATAAAATAAAATTAATAAATAAAATAGCTGGGTTTTTAGAAACCTCAACTTTTAATGAATTTAATCAATATTATAAAAGTAAACCAAATCACTAAAGTTAAAAGCAATACAGGAGAAATCAGGATGAATAAAAAGTGAAAAACAATAACTAAAAAATTATAAATGCATATGCTGATAGACCTGAAAATATAAAATAAATGAATATTATATATATGTAAATATACAACCATACATATATTTTTGATTAAGAAAGCCAGAAATTAATAAACTAAATGAATATTAGAAAATTTCAGCCTTGAAATTTGGCTATCCCCACATTAACTAGTCCACTCCAGAACTCTTGAGGAGTTTGTATTCACAAGTCAATTTTGAAATGGACCCATTGAGTCCAGATCAGTCTTTGAATTTCTAAAATTTACAGAGCTAGATCGTAAATCCTGATTTAACATAAAATGGAGTTGGCATTTGAATTACACAGGAGAACTATTACTTCAAGGACTACTTCGAGATCATGCCCAGTGAGTCCATCTAGATTTAGATCATCCCAAGAACATTGAGTTAATTTAACATTTGAAATAAATTTCATAGTTCCTTTTAAAATCAGTGATTTTGTTTATGGTTATATGTCAAGATAAATTTTCATAGCTGTTACAGCATCAATCTGTCATTAGTTATTCCTATGTTGAACTGAACTGGGGTGGGAAGAAAAATTTGCGAGGAGAGTTGACAGGAAAGAATCCTGAGAACTCACAAAGTGAAGTCAAATTCACTATGTAAGAAACTAACTAGTAGATACTTCAAGACTGAAGAGTGAAGTAGGTCTATATGAAGAAGTACGTTATCTAAGAAAAAAAAAACATAGACAAAGCATTCATGTGGGACTGAAAATACCTACCAGTACTAATTGTGTTATGTTACTTTAGGGAAAGCACTTAACCTTTTTGCCTCTATTTCCCCATCTGTCTAATGAAGATAATGCTTGATCTCTAGAAAGACCATGGGGATACTTATGAGGATTAATGAGGAAATTGTGTTTTAAATCCTCTAAGCTCATCAGAGGAAAAAATATAGATTTTTCTTATGGTAGTATATATTATTCGTAGGTGGACATTAATGTTGAAGAGTGTTACATGTTTGTATGGAAGTAAAAAAAATAATGTTCAGCTTTTTTATGGTTTTCCAAATTCTCAGGCAGTTTCCCTCGATTCCTTCACTCTTCAAAGCCCAGCTATAGTGTCAGATATGACTGTTTGAGGTTTCAAATGATGAGAGAGAATGCAGTAACCTTTGAAAACAGTCACGGTCTGTGAAGCTAGATTCTCTTAGAAGTAAGAGTATGAGATAAATACCATAACCATCTCTGTTTGTGTGTTTTAATAACCTGCCATATTTAGGAGGAAATAGTGACTGAAAGGTGAATTAATGAATAACAGGTAATCTTCTACAAAGAACTGGACAAAGTTGAGGGTAAGCAGGGAGCATTGCTTGGGAAAAAAAACATAGCAGACCAGTTCATTATGACCAAAGGAAAATTTCTTGACAGTAATTATCATTAAATTCTGGAACTCGGGACCAAAGATGTTACTTTCAGAGACATAACAGAGTTAAGAAATCAAGTCTTTGCCCCAGGGTGGCAAATTTTAAGCACTTGTGATCAATTTAATCAAATTAAATGCATAGCTTACTAGGTTCCAGCAACTATTCTAGGTACTAAAAATAAAAAGACCAAAAAAAAGTGTTTAAGGATCTTATATTGAATAATTATTGAATCATAGGATCACAGATTTATTGTTCAAAAGAAACATAGAAGACATCTCCCTAGAAGCCGCTTCTTTGTTCTACTGATGAGGAAACTGAGTCCTGAAAAGTTAATTTACTGACACTGTTACTTTGCCTAGGGAAAAAGTGATAGAAGCATCTTATTAATCCAGGTCTTCCAGACTCTACATGACTTGATCTTTTAACAATGTAGAGAACACAGATATTACAACTTCTTTTTAAAGAAGAGTTCAACTAGGAATCTTCTAGATGGTGATATAGGGTAAGATCCTCCCCCATTCCATGGGGTCCTCTGCTATCATCATGAAGTCAAAACAATGAACAGAAGGCTATCTAATGTATTAAGTTATGAACTTATAGAAATAGTAGGAGAAAATCAACTTGCATCACTGGAGAATAATTTATATCAATTAATCACAGATCCATTTGAGGATCTGACCAATTTTATCTACATAATGTATTACACTCTCAAGCTCTAGGGTTTCCATTTTCTTTTGTACTATGAAGCTCATTTTCTTCTTTTATTCTAGATCATAATTTCATTGATGCAAGATATTCCCCATGGGAAAACTCTGTCTACTAATGGAGAAGAGTAAATGTTTTGTCATTTTGAAAATCGAACTTATCTTGTACCATTAAGAGTTTAAGTGATTTGTTCAGTCAGATGGCCAGTATATATTCTTCAGAGAATAAACTTAACCCAGCTTGTTCTTGAATCAGGTGATATTTCTCCATCTACTATATCATGATATATCTTAGATCAAATGATAGAATAGTTTAAATTCAATGAAAATTCTCCCTTTGCACCAGCAATATCACACTGCCCTTGCATAATCATTCTTGCAAAGCTCTATGTATTTGCATTTAAAACCAATTTTGTGGAGGCACTAATTAAAAACAAGCTTGTTCACAGAACCTTATTTAAAATAATTCAAATTCAAGGTATATAAAAGTAGATAGTCTCTCTGCCAAAGTTTCAGAAACTATAATGAATTAACTTGTCTCTCACCAGAGCATTCATTTACCTTTTAGAATATCTTTTAAAACAGTTTTGGGGCTTGTTAAATAAATTATATAAACACATATATATGTACAGGTATAAATATACCTGTACATATATATGTGTTTGTGTGTGATATTCTAGAAAATGCCAGCTTCCACACATCTACTTTATAAAAAATCCTAAAATTCAAACAAGATTAAATAATGATCAAAACTCACAATCAATGACTTCTTTCATTCTTTCCCCATTTACATATAGAAATAATCTTTTACAATGGTTTTCTGACAGTTTAGGATTCAGATTTTCTCCCCCTCTCCTTCTAACCCTGACTCCTACAGGCAATAGTCTGATAAAGGTTATACCAGGTTATGCCAAAGCAGAACTTTTTAGAAAGTAACTTATGAAATTGTTATATATGTTTTTTCTAAAGTAAAAAAAAGATGTGAAATCATGATTCACAGTATCATATACAATCCTCAGTTTTTGTTCATCTGTGTTTATAGAAAATGCTATTTTTGTTGCTTAAGAAAAAAATTAAAATTTGAAAAGATAAAAATATATCCATCAACAGAATAGAATTATATGATACTGTTTTATATGTAAATACCACTATACATTTTTTAAATATTTGATGAAGTGATCCATTACATAAAGAATTGGTTATGGAGTCATCAGACTCAGGTTAAAGTATTGACTTTGATACTTAACAGTTTTGTGAAACTTTTCCACAGGACTTGTCTACCTATCTAAAGAGTGACAATTTGTGATAGTGAAGAGAATTTCCATTCCAGGATGCCCCACACTGACAAAAAAAAATCACATAATGTAGCTTCAATAATAGAGCAAGATTTAACGACCCTTGTTGTTCTTTCTCACATATTCCCCTGTCTCTTGTCACCAGGCCTTTGTATATGCCATTCTCAGTATTTGCAAAGCATTACCTCCTATCCTAAAATCTCTAGGTTTCTTCAAAGCTCAAAACATTCCATCTTATTCCTTTCTTCTACCAGAACGTCCTGTCAAAATTACTCCATATATATTTTGAATGTCCTTAAATGTGAACATGAATTATAAGAATACAAGTTCTCTCAGAACAGGACTCTATCTTATTTTTCTTTTAATCTCCTGAGCCTACCACAGTGCCTGACACATAATAAATGCCTATTAATTGACTGAATGACCATCTGGGTATCCAACTGGTTAACTGGCTTATTCAAAGTCAAAGTTAAGCACTTTAAGATCTGCAAATCACTTTGCATATATAATTTCATTTAAGCTTCAAAACAACACACTGAGACAGGAATTATAGCTCCGATTTTAAAAAGGAGGATATTTAGGGTCAGAGAAGTGAAGGTACATGGTCTCTTAAAAAGCAAAAATCAGAGGCAGGATTTGAATCCTGGTTTTTTGGACCTTAATTCTAACACTCTTTGCCCTACACTATGCTTCTTTCATGCTAAGTGCCTAAACCTAGAGTCAGGACTACGATTTTCTGATTCAGAGTTCAGTAGTTTTCAAATGATTAAAACCAAGTTAATTGCTATAATGAATAATAACCATAATAGGAATAACACATATTATCATAACTGTAGCCAAAGGACCACTGGACTTTGAGTTAGGAGCTTTGGATAATTTTCATCAATTACTCTTTTCACCATTGCCATTTATAGAAACTCAGATGGCACAAATTCTCTGAGCTGGTTTCCTTATCTATCAAATGAGAATGATAGTTTTGTGTGCCCCACATCATTTTTGTAAGGCTCCACTGACAGAACATGGGAAGACATAAGACATCTCAAACTACTAGCTCTTCTTTTATGAGTGATGTACAGGGTTCAGCTCGCTAATTTTCTCTAGACATGATCGCTGCCATCACCACAACTCCTTCTCAATGGTTTGCTTCTCTCTTTGATAGTAGAGTAAGATATATTTTGAAAAATTCCTGAATATTTCTGAAATCAGCCTAAGAATCCTAAGATTTAATGGCAGCAAGGACACACACACACACACACACACACACACACAGTGTGTGTGTGTGTGTGTGTGTGTGAACTTTTTGAAAAGAGTCAAAGTTTCAAGTTTAAAGATAACCCTGGGCTTCCATGCAAGTACTAAAGTATTTAGACATAGATATGATTTTTAAGTCCCTCCTTTTTTGTCTCATTCCCTTCTCTCATTTATTGTTCTTAGTGCCATTCTACATAAAGCTTCTTGGAATTGGGTTCAGGATGGAGAGCATTAACTTCTGCTTGAGATAGACATGTATTGGCTAATTGGCTGCCAGTTTCCTCAAGATGTTTTACATTTTGCTTCTTAGTCTTCTGCTCTAAAATCCTAACTGATTGAACTTCACTTTCTATTTTCTTGACAACTTTCAAGAGAAAAAAAATTAAGATTTTGCATCTTATATTCCTTTTAGAGCAATAATAATAATTGTCTCACAAATATTTAACCCTTATGTTGGAAGTTCCAGGCTTGAGTAAATCTTAGGGCCTCTCATTTCTCTTGTTCATTTGACCCCACCCAGGGGATATATGGACATAGTTCTGCCTCCAAAGACGTCAACCTGCTTACCTTAAAAGACAATAGATTTTATTTGAAAACAACATAAATCAGACTCTCATCTCACCCCTTAATGAGCCAAGAATGTCCTTTTTCCTTTTATAATAATATATCATTCCTGTGAAATCATCATTGCAAATAAAATCAACTAAGAAAGACAAGAGCTATTATTAGTGCAATTGCCAACCATGACTGCAGAAGACTCATGCTGAAGCATGGCCCCCCACCTCTTGGTAGAGTAGTAATAGAATTGAAGGCAATGAGACAAGCATTCAGAATGACATTAGTGACAATGGGGAGATTGCCACAGAGCTGTTGTAGGCTAACTGGCTTCTCCTGCCAGTCCCAGCTCTGGCTAATATCTCTCTTGCTCTGTTCCTGTTTTTGATTTTTTTTGTTGTTTTTTTCTAAAACCTTGGCTGGTGTGAGAGGCAAGCTCTTGGCCAAGGTGCCTCTGGGTTGCTGCTGTCCTCTTTCTCCTCTGCTGTGTGGCTGGTGTATTCTGGCTGTTCCCTGGCTCACCCAAGCTGTGGTGTTGGGGAATGATCTTTGGGCCATCCTTACCTGTTGGGATTTCCTTTGATGGATATGGTGCCCTTGGCCTCTCAGGGGAAGGTCACTGGGCATGTGATGAATAGCTTGTCAGTAGCTCATGACTGTTTCTGGCTCTTTCAGCTGTGGGAAAATGAAGGTTCCTGCCTCAGTTAAGCAGACCAGACCCTGCTCCTAGGGCCACATTTACTGTGGTGATGGTTCTTATAGGGTGGGAGGTATATGTGTGTTGTATCATGTAGATAATGGATTACCCATTCCTACCACTGCATCTGTCTTCCTGTGTTGCCTTTCCATGGCAAGGCTCACATGGGGAAATCCCAATAGTATAACATTGAGCAGCCCCTTCCTAACTCTTTCCTATTTTCAATGTAACAAATTAAAATTTTCAACTTCTGTACTTCAGGTTCTTCTGTTTAATCAAACTTCTACCTTAGACTCTCTCTGATTAAATTGGCTCTTATTTTTTTTCCATTAAAAAAAGTGAAACCTCCTTTCAACAATTTAAAATTTTATCTATGAATAATGTGCAAAGGGGCATTGAACAGAGGAGTTATCTAATCAATCTCATGAATTTACAGGGAGGTGAGCCTTAGAAACTCCTGATTAAATACACCTCCAATCATAAAGCAGGTGTTTTTAATCTGGGGACTTAACTTCATGAAAATCTATGAGTGGATTTCAAGGAATCTATGACTTTGGATGGTAAAAATTATACTTCATTTTTTCTAACGTAGAGCTGCAGTTTAACATTTTCTTCAGTTGTGAAAATAGGCAACACATATATGGAGAAGGGATACATTGGATTCACCAGACAATCAAAGGTGTTTAGGATGTAAAAAGTTTAAGAAGCCTGGAATAGAGGGACATGATGTTAAATGATCAAAAGAAAATTCCTGGTCAATACAGTGACTGGGCTACCCCTGAACATAAATTCAAATGAAATAAAATGGGTAATTCTTTTTTCTCTGATACTATTGGTCATTGAAACTTTGGCGGCAATATGCTACAATAGAAAGGGTTCTGGATTTGGAGTCAAGGAATCTTGGTTTAAATTCTTACTTAGCTATTTACTAATTGCACCATATGGTTTTAGGCAGCTAACATTGTCTCTGTGCTTCAATGTCTTCATTTTTAAAATCAAGATTTTTGGTTTGGATTAACTCTAAAGTCTCTGCTATGCTAAATGGTTCATTTAATGTTTTTGTCATCATTAAATACAGGGTAATGTGAATATTTATTAATTTTAACAAAAACAACCATAAACATATATATGTATTTACAAATAAGCATATGAGTGGGAGACGACTGTATTCTAATTGTAATGCATGATAACAGGCAATCATTTAATACAGAGGAGGTATACCTGGCCACCTATCTCGCCTACCATTCTGCGAACTCTGTTCTAATGCCTTCTGCTTGGACTGAATATAATTACCATGTAATCTTCATGAACAGGTAATTAGAGTACCAGAGCTCTGCTTCAAAGAAATCCCCCTCTTCATTTGCATGTTTTAGTCCAGAGAGCTGCCAAGAACTTTCCTCCACTCGTGCCCCCACAGGAGACGAAATCTCCTTCTTAGCTGCCCGGGGGTGCAGGACCAGCAGCTCCATATTTGGTATTTGGCTAATAGCTCTATTACTTTTCCTGCTGAGTCCAAAGCCTTACCTCCCTCAATCTTTATGTTTGCCAACTGGAAAACTTTCAGTCATGTCAAGAGAACCCACTGAGCAGTTTGCTGAAGGAATGGACTCTCTCGTGCTGACAGCTACTCAATAGAGAAAAGAACCAGTGAGAGGTGCTGATATATATTAAGCTCACTGAGGAGAATATGCTTTGTATTTCAAAATGTCACTTTTTGTAGGGTTCAGTAGGAGTGAGGAGCTATAATAAGGTGCTTTCCAGCAGGAATCACGCTGTCGTCCAATGTATAAATAATTGATTTGATCAACTCAAATTATTGTGCCTGATCCCAAATGACCTTTCAAGCTGAATTCCCTTCTTGTTGGGTTTTTCACTTCAAAGGCAATAAGGAGATTAGAGTAAGATTTCAAAAAATGCATATATAATCATTTTCTAAGATTAAAAAATTTATATGATACTTTTTCCCCTTAGTGACTTAAAATGTGATTATAAATATGATTAAATATATGTACTTACACATGCATACATATATGTATATATGTATACACACATACACACATATATAAATATATAGACAGACAGACAGAAAGATAGAGATATAGTTATAGATAGAAAGATAGAGATGTAGTTGTAGATAGATAGACAGACAGATAGAAAGACAGAGATATAGATAGATAGATGGATAGATAGATAGATAGATAGATAGATAGATAGATATGTAGTAAAAGACAGAGAGAGATATAGTGATAGATAGAAAGATAGAGATATAGTTATAGATAGACAGACAGACAGATATATAGATCAATAGAAAAATAGAGATATAGTGATAGATAGAAAGATAGATAGATAGACAGACAGATAGATAGAAAGATAGAGATATAGTTATAAATAGATAGATAGATAGATAGATAGATAGATAGATAGATAGATAGATAGATAGATAGAGAGCAAGAAAGGGGATGTACTTTCTGTTGTACAGGGAACTTTCTGTGAAAACTCATTCCATGGATGCAACTAAACAATTTACCTATAACTTAATGTCATAAAAAGCTGCTCAGGAACATTGAGAAGTTTAGAACCTCGCACAGACAGTTAGACCTCTTCCAGTATTAAAAAAATACCTAATCTGGAGACTCTGATATTTCAAAGGACAAAAAATAATAAAGTATATTAAACTTTTCCATAATTATTCATATTATAAAATTAATTGATAAAAATAAGTACTCAAAGAAAGAGGAATATAACTGAGTAAGAATTTAGCCAACCAACGGGAAGAAATGCCACTGGTTTTTTTTTCACAATAAATACTTTTGGGTAGATAATTATAATTTTGCTGGATGGAAAAGTGTAATAGCAGCACACCTTCCTAACTTTTTTTTAATTCCTAAAATTTCCTTTGAAAGTCTATAGAAGCTAGAAACATTTATATTTTCTTTTATCTATAAAACATAATGTTATAGTTAAAAATAATTAGTAAATATCCCTTAATTACAATCCCAGATAGTTGCATTATTTATTCTTAAATTTTTCAATTCTTGATTGGAGCAAAAATTATACCATTTTTGACTTATTTATATCTATCCATGTTTCCTGGTAATTAGATAGAAACACACAAACACATATACACACATAAGAACCTTTACCTTTTCTTGTTTTCACTGCTGTTCTCAAAATGAGATGGGTTCTTGTTCACACAAAAATATTTGTGCCTAGAGGTCAGAGAAACTGAAAACGTATATTGCAAGTTTTTCATAAAACATCTCAAGATTTTTTTTATCAGTGGATAAATTGTTTCTTGACTTCATGCTTCTCTCAATTAAGATTTTTAGTAATGTAATTGCATTTAATGGTTATATCCTAAGGATGAAATAAGGAAATGCATTTTTTGGTCAATGTTCTTTATGTTTACTCTGTTTCATTATAATATTTATGAATAGTTTATTTGGTTACCATATTAATTAATGTATACAAATATATAACCACCTATTCATCCAATTTTTTTATTGAGTGACCACTATGTGTTAGGCAATATAATGAATGATAAGAGGAATTGAGGAGCTCATTTACAGTAAGAGTAACAGCAATAATGAGAAGTATTTGAGGCATGGCAAAATTAGAAACTGAAGGAGTTATTGATTTACAAAATAGGTAGAATGGAAAAGTGTCTAGAATGATGAGGTTCTCAAACCTCGTGTTCAGGTGTCTTGGAGTGCAAGTAGGACTTATGAAGTTATGGTGAGATAAAGAGCACAAGTCTAGTTAAATTGAATTTGAGGTTCAACCAGAAAAAAAAAGCAAAAAACTTGAAACACTTATGTTTGGGTCACAGATATCTATTTAGGAAGTATCCACATAATGAAAATAGCTGAAAAAATATAGCAGAAATCACCAAGGAAAGAAAAACAGGAAAAAAAGATCTAGAAATGAAAACAGAGAAAAAAACAGCATTCCTATATAGGAGAAATACCAGTCAATGAAAAAAGAGAGAAAAGGGTATTTAGAGGTGGGAGTAGAATAACAAAGCTGAAAGCAATCAACAGTCAAATACAGCAGTGAGTAGGGGGAGATGAAGCCTTATTCCTTAGGTTGAGGATTAAAAAAAGATCACTGGACTTAACAATTAGAGAAAGCAATTTTGAGGAGAGTGACCAGAGAAAAAAAGTCAGAATACAAATGTTTGAGGAGTGAAAAGGTGATGAAAAAAGAAGAAACATTAAGTAAAGATTGTGATGTCTAGATGTTTGACAGCAAAGATATAGGATGAAAGTTTGAGGTTATAGGCTTCTTAATATATAAACTTGAATGGAATAATTTTTTGCAAAGATTGTTTGTTTAACACTAGGGTAAACTTGACCATACTTAAAATTAAAGAATGGGGAACCAACAAAGGGTGCACAATTTAAGATTTATAGATGAGCATAATTAATTTTTGGGAGATAGGTTCAGAGGTTGGCAACAGATAATAGGATCATAGATTAAAGTGGAAAGGGTTACCTCGGGATGGGGAAGAGCCTAAATGAACCAACACTACAGTTTCTATTTTCTTAAAGGATGAGTGGTTTGTTCTCCATTGATTCATTTATTGATACAATGAATAATGTGACCTATTCTTCCATTATTTCTTACTCTAAGTAGTGAAAAATCTATATTTTTTTCTGGTAAGAAATGTGTTTTTTTTGTTTTTTTTAAACCCTTGTACTTCGGTGTATTGTCTCATAGGTGGAAGAGTGGTAAGGGTGGGCAATGGGGGTCAAGTGACTTGCCCAGGGTCACACAGCTGGGAAGTAGCTGAGGCCGGGTTTGAACCTAGGACCTCCCATCTCTAGGCCTGACTCTCACTCCACTGAGCTACCCAGCTGCCCCTGGTAAGAAATGTTTTGGTGATATCTGTAACACTGTTTCTGGCATCCACATCTTCAATGGCGATGTGCTGCCACATATTTATACCCCATTGTGAGTCTCCATATTGCCTTCCTAGTGACTCACAACTTTAGCCTCTTAAAAGGCTGTAGTTTTCCATGATTCATAGTCCTTTAATATGGCATCACCATTAAGGGTATTGCTACTTAAAAGAGGAGCCTCTGTTTTTGAGGAATCTTGGGGACCATTTAATACACCACACAGTTTCCAAAGCACAATCCAGGCATCTTTTCCCTTCCTACTTAATTTTAGTCCCAGGACATTGTCAATTTTTAGTATTTGCCCAACTAGGGTTGTCTATCTAACTATATATTTGTAATAGGTATAAGGATAAATGTGAACAAAGGACCACTCAAGGATTTTCTTCATAAACCAAAAAGCAAATTCCTAATGAGCTGGGCACAAGTTTCTGAGAAGTCCTGTTGCTATATGACCATTTGCTTCATTACTTCCATTCATCATTTTTAAGGAAAATTATCTCTGCTCTAGAGCCATCCTCTCCTCCTATTTAACATGCCTCCTTCCAACCTTTTCCTGGAAATGTTTATATTATATTCACATATCACCTTAAAAATCTTTAATATTTCCCTGAATATTATATCACAAAGAGGAAATTAATATGCCAAACAAAAGTCCATGTTCCAACCTCCAACTCTAAAACCCACAGTCGACATCTTCAACATGTTTAACATTGACTTGGTATGAATAGGTTGGGAACCTCAGTCATCTCTAAAAAGGACTAACTGAAGCAGGAATCACCAATCTAGGTTCAAGTTTTCGGCAGGATCATCAGTGACTCGAGCACGTTCATAATAGCAGACAACCTCTCTGATTGCATTAGTCCTTGTTGCTCCTAGCCCACTGTGCTCCCATTTCTGAATTCTGAGAAAGTAATGTTTCACTTATATGAGCAAAAATCCTTGAAAGAGAGTCCTATGGCTTTAATAATTAAAGAAGCCCCTTTAAAAGACATTATTTTACATGGGACCTTTTTAAAAATGGGCCACCATGTATGGTACAAAAGGCAATACAGATAAATTAAGCATTGTTCATTTAGTCTACATTGACCTGCTTCTACTGTAATGTATTCTTGTAAACACACATCTGTTGTTTATCATGAAAGTCTAAAAGTGTGTTATAATTAGAAATCTGCCAATAATTTATTTTCTCCTTAACCACCTGCCTCATATAGGGCCCTTTCATCATGTAGCATGATATTATTTGTTAAATAAAAATACAATTTAGGAACCAGAGCTCAGGGCTTAGCTTGACTTTTTTAGCATAATATTTTTTGCAACAAATACTTTTAATTAATGTTGTCATTTATCTGGCATGTTGAGACTACTATTTTGGGACAGTGCTCTTTTCCATTAACACTATTGTATTTATTACACAAGTCCACCATCTCAGACAATTGGGAACTTGGCTGATTATTCTCATTATTTCCTTTGATAATAATGAGAATATTTCTCAATGGTGAACTTGTTCCCAACTTTCATCAACAAATAACCTCATTTCCCCCAAGAAAAAATACTTATAAATATTTAATCATAAAGTAATGCACCATCTTTCAAGGAATTAAAAAATATCAAGGTGTGTGTGTATGTGTGTTTGCGTGTGTGTGTATGTGTGTGTGTGTGTCTGTCTGTATCTGTGTCTGTGTTGATTTAACCTGACTGGACCTATGATATTGAGGTCACCTAGTAAGGAAGTTCTAACAATATAGATTGATACCATCAAATTAACTTAAAGTCTCAGAAAGTTGCCTAGGGCACCAAAAAGTTTCACAACTTCCTTATTCAATGAGTATATGACAGAAGAGGATCTTGACCTCTGGTTTTCCTGAATCAAGGAACATTATGTCATTCAGGTTTCCAATGAAGGATATCTAATGTTATGTAAAATCTATGCTATACCTCAAACTCAGATTCACAAAAGGAAATTTTAGTCAGAAGCCAATATTCATTTTTACCCCTAAGATTGGTTCCCATAATTTCTTTTTAATTGAGGTAGTTGTAGGATTGTTAGAGCTTGAAGGACCCTCCATTATTATTTGGTCAAACCCCATCATTTTACTGATGAGGAAAGTCAAGGACAATTAAAATAAATTATTTGCCCAAGACTGTACAGGTAATAAGTATACAAGTCAGTATTTGAACCTGTGCCTTCTGACTCAAAATCTAATGTTCTTCACTTTAACAAGCTTCTAAAACAAAAATAAATAAATATGAAGGAACCCAAACATATGACTTCCCTGGTAAATATTGATAAGTCAAGACAAAATCAAACCTCCATAATTAATATATATGGGGTATTCTTTGCAGTCTGACAATGTCAGTGATGCCAAGCTACATGACATAAGATGAAGGATCTTTGAATCTATAGGAATAACAAGAGTCAAGAGACTAGACTGTAGATGGCAGAGGCTACAAATATGAATAAATGCAGTAGAAAGCTTCCAGAGGCAGCTGAAAGACACTGATATGCAGCATCTTGTTGATGGCTACTCTGTTTCACTTTCTTAGGAGAAGATTATGAAATGGGATGTTCAGCAAAGTGGGATCCAATTTAGGGAATGTAAGAGTGGAAGTGAAATTATAGGTCAATAAGCCAAGGAACACTACAATATTTTACCTTCTTCCAGAAGAAATCTTGCATCCTAGGCCAGCTCCCAACATAGAACAAGCATACTTAACAAATTCATAGTCTTTTGTCATACAATTAAAACAAGATTTTTATACAAAATTTCTTAAACTTGGATTTTTAGATTCTTAAGAATCTGGCTCCAACCCATCGCTCAATTTTTCTTCCTTACTAATAGCTGTTTTCTGAATTAAACTTGCCATTTCCGTTTTCCAGGTATTTGTATAGGTCAACTTTGATATCAAAGTTGACCTATACAAATACCTGGAAAACTCCATCTCATCTGGTGTTTACCTTTAAGAGCCAGTTTAAGAGAGGTATCTATCTCTTCCATTAAATCTTTCCTGATTCCCTCAACCAAAAGTATTCCCAATCTCCTTCTCATACTCTAACTTAAATAATATAATTTTATTTTTATTTTTATTTTTTGCCCATAGTTTTCTTTATATGACCTCCTTTCTAATAGAATATAAGCTCGCTAGTGTAGAAATTATGCAGTTTTATGCCATCAAAGTCTATGTGGTGCATAACAATAATTTTATCTGTCTGCTATATTCAATTCAGAATATGTGAATTTCTTTCTGTATCATCCCAGAGGCAAACTAATTGCTTTGATTTTTTTTAATCTTTATTTTCCATCTTTGAGTCAATACTGTGTATTGGTTCTAAGGCAGAAGATTGGAAAAGGCTAGGTAATGAGGGTTAAGTGACTTGCCCAGAGTCACACAGCAAGGAAATGCCTGTGGCCAGATTTGAACCCAGGATCTGTCATTTCTGACATTCAATCAATTGAACCACATAGCTACCCTCAATTAGCCTGTTTCTTAAAGAAATGACACCTTGACAAGCGCTTGATACTCAGCTGGGATATCAGATTTGGTTATTATTTTTTTAGGATTTTCTGTTTACATAGAAAAAAATACATCTTAATGCTAATAAGATTGTTCCCTGAAGAAAATGAGAAAAGAATTTGATTTATTTATTGTCATTTTTTATCAAAAAGGACATCAACACACAATCACCCAAACTGTGTTTGTTTGGTTACTCTTATTTTCTTAAATGTTCATGATTTCCCCTTTTTACTATATTTAAGTATTATTAGAGCATAGTTACTCCTCATTAATGGAAGTAAAAAACAAAATGAAAAGCCTGAATTAAGATTAGATTAAAATCCAGAGATCTTTAAAGGAAATTAGAACTGAATTCTCTTGTATCTTTTCTTCCTAATGCAAGCTAATCAAGTTGAGAGTGGGGGTAGATGGAAGAAAGCACACTAGAAAGACTGAAGTTTTAAAACATAAAGAAAACTCATTCCAACTGTCTGGCTTAAAGAAGAAAATCAGTAGAATCCAATCTCTGAGGGGACATCATCATTCAGACAAGATTGTTGGGATAGATTCCCAATTACAATTCCTCCATCTACCTCCCAGCTCTCTTATCTCTCTCAACTTGCCATTTCACTTCTTGGCCATCCATTCAGCACCAGAGATAGGGCCCTGGTCATCCTACAAAGCTATATGAAACACTTCCATCCTTTAGATCTGAAGCACTAAACATTAAAGGAAACACTCTACTTCCTAAATAGACTTTACTCTAATTTCTCTGAAATCTCTAGGTCTTTTCAATGTGAAATATGTAGGTCTCGTGGCTAATTTTTTTTTGTTTTATTAAAAGAGACTTTTGCCTTTTGATATCCCGAATAATCCATTAAGGTAGCAGTCTCAGGTACTATTTTCCTTAAATGAGACTAATGACTAAGGATAGCATTACCTGAGTGCCAACGAATGGAAACAATTTATATGATGTTTCAATGAATAGGTAGAAACAGTTATTTATTGCCTAATATCTGCTGAAAAGAGAACTGGGGCAGCAGGGTAGCTCAGTGGATTGAGAGTCAGGCCTAGAGACAGGAGGTCCTAGGTTCAAATCCGGCCTCAGACACTTCTCAGCTGTGTGACCCTGGGCAAGTCACTTTACCCCCATTGCCCACCCTTACCACTCTTCCACCAAGGAGCCAATACACAGAAGTTGAGGGTTAAAGAAAAGAGAACTAGAGGATGCTATAATAAAAATATCAAAATTACTTAAATTAGGAAGATTTTAGATACAATACTTTTTTCTTGCTGGATGTGAAGACAAAGGGCTAGATAATGTATCCTGAGGTGACAGAGAATGAGGGAATTCAATACTTTGTCCCTCTACTAGTTAGAGTCACAGATTCATATAATATTTAATGCTGTAATGGAGTTTAGAAATTATCTAGTTTAAATATTCAGGTTGTAGATAAAACGATAGGTCTAGAATGCTAAGTGATTTGTTCAAGATCTTATAGCTACATAAAGGCAGAGTTTAGATAAAAATATGGATTTCCTGATCATTAGTCCAGTTCTATTTTCTTTATACTATAATAATTCTCAAAGTTCTTTCTTAGCCACAGAATCTTAGAATTTCAGTGTTTTTAAGGATATCGGTTGCCATCTATCTAGTCCCATTCATATCTGAACATGAGTGTGTACAAAGACTTCTCAATCAGTCTTTTTTGAAGATTCTCATTAGAGAAGAACCTACTTCTTAAGGCAGATCAATGCACTTTTAGATAATTCTCAGTACTATGAAGTGTCTCTGATTATTATTGACTTTAAATATATAGATAAAACAAACATTTTTCCCCAATGCCACTGGGTAATTTTCCCCCTAAAACAACTGTAGCAGTTGAAAAGATGGAGGAGTACACTTAATTAAATTACTACATAACATTGATTCTACCTTGTTATTGTGGAATGCAGCAGGTGGTTTATCTCTCATATGAGTCCTTATTTAAACTTACTTCCTTCTCCAGACATCCATGATTAATTGACTACCATATTTAGCCTAGGCCTGTGGAGGCAAACCTATGACACATGTGCCAGAGAGGGTACTCAGAGCCCTCTCTGTGGGCACATGTGCTGTCACCCACCAGAGTTCATTACTAGAAAGGCAGAGGGATTTGGGGTAGAGCTGCTCCCCTCTCCCTTATAATAGGGAAATTATAGAGATGTAGGTTGATAAGAATAAGGTAGATACTTGGCTTTAAGAAACTGGCATGGGCACACACCAAGAACTCTAGAAAGAAGATTCTAGAAGCCAGGGGGCAAAGAAAGAAGGGTTTTGAAGGACAACTGTCACTTGGTCCTAGTCCTGTCCAAGCTAAGGGAGGAAGAGCTGCTTCTGAGAGCTTTTTCTTACCTCACACCTTTGATGGATGAAAGGAAATCTTTCAACCATTCCCTGAGGTTCCTGGTTGATTGGAGAGTAACTTTGGAGACAATCTGGTTATCCCTACTTTCTGTGAGTGTGGGCCAACTTGCCTGGGAAATTTATCTTGTCAGTTTGGACCTTTGGGTCTAACTCAGGATCAAAACCCCACCGAGTGAATTCAGTCATCCTCAGCCACTCTTATCAAAACCCTTGAAGACAACTTTGGGAGAATAACTGAGGATTATAGCCAGGCAGTTTTTTAGTCAGATTTTGAGTAACGTCTAGTCAGCATAGGGAGCAGAAAAGGGAACTGGAAACAGGAAGCATTCATCTTGCAATGAACTTAGAGGTTTTTGGTGGGAGTTTAGAGAATTAGAGTAAGGGAAACCTTTTTCCTAATCCTCACTTCCTAACTTTATAGTAAAATAGATATTTTTCATATATATAATCACCTTCCGGGCTCTTACATGCTACTGACCTAGTGAGGGAAAGTTAGGGAAAGGGGAACACAGCTTTCCTTTCCCTAGCAGGAAGCCAAAATACCTGGAGACCACAGCTGGGCATTTAGGCAGTTCCCTAGGTGGAAAATTATATCTGTTCACCTTAGTCCCTCCATTATAATGTGTTTTTTTACCCTATCCAATATGCCTGAGAACATTTCTCATGTCACCAGCTCCTCTGTCCAGTAGCACAATAGGAATGCTTTACCCCAACCCTGTCTAGTGTAAGGTAGGGGGAGGGAGGAGAGGGCAGTACATGATTTTTGGTGTGAGGGGTGGGTCATGGCACATGGTCTTTTAAAGGTTCACCATCACTGGCCTAGGCTCTGACTCCATGTGGGAAGCCGTTCAATGTATTAAGGCCATTGGAGAAATAGGATCAAATTTAGGGCCTGTTATCTGGATTCCCTACATGACTAATCCAGGCTGAAGCAGTCTTTGTGTTTGGTCCTGGTTACCTGAGCCCCAAAAGGCTCTGGTACCAGCAGGAAGGTTAATCCAAAATCAACTTGATCCCTCTAAGAGGCTATTTGGAGTCATTTAGAGAAACAGAGTCTGTAACAGATATTTTATCTGGATCCCATTACAAAATCATCGACAAGTAAAACTGTGTATGATTTTTCTGTACTGCATTTCAGGATGCAGACTGAATGGGCCATCTAAGATAAAAATCTGAGGCTCCTCTTTTGACTCAGTCTTTGATCCCAACCTTTTTTACAATTCTTATTGGAGAGCTTTGAAGTGGCAGACCAGCTTCTATTTGAGTTGATGATTACCTTCCTTGATAATTGAAGAAGCCTAAATCCTAAACAAATGCTGATCCCATATTCAGATTAAAACCTGAGTCTTTAGTCTGAATGCAGATTTCAATTGATGAGCATCTCCATAGGATATTTCCTCTCCTGGAATTATCCCCTAAAGAATTGGGGTTTGGAATTTGACCATTTGTCTTTGCATCTGTATTCTTTAGACTTCAATGGAATATGCGTGATTTATTGCCCCTTACCAACTGTGACTCCTTTTTGCTTGAAATCAGTATATAATAAACTTCCATGCCCAGAGAATTCGGAACAACATGGGCTAACCACTAGTCTGGTTGTTCTCATTTTCTTTCTCCTGCCTTAACCATCCTATGCCACCACGCCACTCAGGACCCCAAAAAATCATATAGAGGCATGGCTCCCTATAACTCCAAGATTTCTGTGGCTTATTATCTGACCATTTATCTCCAAAGCTTTGGAGATCCCATTCCCTTTATAGATAATATGAATGAAGGGGGTAACAGAGATCCCCCAGAATCAAATGAAGCAAATAGGCATTAGCTAAAGCCTTACTTTTTGCATATTTGCATTCTCAGTGTATAGCACAGTACCTGGCACATAATAAAAGTCTAGTAGCTATGTACTGACTGACTGACTACTTACTAAGTTCTTACAAAATATAGAACATGTATGAATAGAGTTTGGGATCAAGGAAAATAAAAGCAAATGGAAGTAATATGATCAATTAGATACACAAGTAGAGTGTTTTCTCTACAAATATAAAGATCACAATGTGTAATATTGCATATCCTTTACTGTGAAATGTAAAGATACATATAATCCAAATGTAATAAATTTTTCAAGAAAAATTACAAAAATTAATATCCACAAAAAAGGCAAACTTGCCCTTTTCTCAGTCTTTTTTTTCAAAGAAAAGTCATTTGAGTTTAATAAAATCTAAATTATATTTGAATAAAAATTAGTGAGGAGGGGACAAGAGCACACCTTAGAATGTATTATTTCTGCTTAAAGTTTTAAGTCTTTCTTCTTTATCCCATTATGGCTGATCTTATCTTCAGCTAAAACAGCCATATCATTTATATAAATATTAGCATTTCTCATCCTTTATTTCTTTCCCAAGTATGTTATTTAAAAAAAAGACTTTCCAGGCATACTTGGCTGGATGATATTGGGCAACCATCTCAGTACTTCTTTTAATGGTTACCTAACTAATGATATGAAGTAGCTGAACACAATACACAGATCTATATGTGTATACGTATGTATGCTTATATTGTTAACTTGGAAATAACGCAGAACCACCAGAATAGTCAAAAAAACACTCTTTAATCAGGAATAGGAATAGGTCCAATATTTTGGCTACCACACAGAGCCCAGGACTAAATACCACACGGGCCTGCATCCTGGGGACTCTGGAGATGTATCTCTGGGAGAAGGCACCATGCTGAATGCCAGCTCCAAAGAGAGGCAGAAATTGGGGGTCTTATATACTTACTGCAAGCCTGCACAGACAAACTACAAACAGGCTGCAAAGAGGTTTGCAGCCAGCAGCTGGGGTATCAGGGAGTGGTCAGCTGTAACAATTACAAAGGAAAGGGTCAAACTAAGAGCTGGGCTCCTGAGAGAACATAAGAGAAGACTCTAAAACAAACAAAGGCACTCAACACTGGGACTATGTCCACAGAACACACTTACATTAGGGTCTCCAAACAGTCTTAAAAGTCTATAGTTTAAACCAAAACATGTTTGACTGCTACTGAGGTTTCTCAAAGGACAAGGGCAAAACTGAGGTATCCAAATTTCCTGTTGACAATATATATGCTTTATGTTCCTATAATTATGGAAAATAATAGCTTATCTCATTATTCTAGCATCCTTGTGAAATAACAATTTCTCAGGTCCTAGTGGGTAAAAATTACTTAGTATAAAGAAAAAAAATTAAACCCACTGACATACAAAACGCCTTAAAATGGTTTACATTAATTTTTTGATTGGATGAATTTTTACTGATGTAAAGCAAAACAATATTCACAAAGTTTTTAACAAGTAAATGGAAAATAATAACTAAACAAAATATATTTAATGGTATGGAATTATAGTGACCCATCTTGGCTCCAAAGATATTAAGATGGCATTGCCATCATCTCTTACAAGCATCACTCCTTGGAAAAATGGGGGATTTGGTCATATATGTCATCATTTTTTGTATGTTGGTTTGTTTCATTGAACTTTTTTTTTTGCTTTCCTTCTTACAGTATGTTTTAAGTGATGGCTCTCTAGGAAGAAAAGGGGTAAAGCAAAAACAATGGCAAAGATAAATGATATAGAATCAAAAGATATGTATTAAATACGTATACATTAATTACATATGTGAAATATAAAATATTTTTACTATAACCTATATTATATGTATAAAATATGTTATATATATCTATAATGTATATATAACCTATAACTATATTATTTTCAGGATTTATTGTTGAGTTTTCAAAAATTCAACATATTCTTTAATTCTGCATTATGGAGTCACATTTGATCTTACGACTAATATTAAGCATATCTTTGACAACAGTTTATTTTTCAATATCTAGACTAGATTAAAGCCCATAGATTTTCAATGAGGTATTAATTAGGTGAATTCCCAGGTAACTGATGCATTTTTTTGCTTATCTTGATTAAATTTATTATCCTTTTCTGATATGTGGCATAGTGCAAGGTAATGTTGCAGAATTCCAACTCCTTTGGGAACATCAATAATTCTGTAACAATACTACTTCTGGATAGATAGAGATATAGATTTATGAAGAATATATAGATACAGATAGATCAACATATAACATATATGTTATATAGATATATACAAAGATATATTCTCTTTCATCATTCCCTCAATAGAAACAAGATAAAATAAATTCCAATTTAGATCTTCTGAGCTTACTTGGATTCCTTCACAAAATGATTCTGTCATAATTTCTAAAGAAAAAGTGAATTTCCTTAGTTAAAACTACCTTTTTCTAGCCTTCAGTCTTGGTTTGTTATCTGAAGTTAATTGGATTATTTCTCAGCAACAGTTTGTCAGATTGTGGTGTTGTTTTCTGGTTGTGTGGTCGTTCTTTTTTTACTTCACTTTTCTCTGTGCTTCAGTGCAACTGATCCTTTTTCACTGTGGGCTTGAATTATCCTTTAAACAAGTGCTTTCCCCTCAAGGAGAAGTATTGCAATATCTTTAACAATCTTTGAAGTATATTAATTATGAGTGTGGATGTTTATTAACACTCCCCCTCCCTTTCTCCTTTTAGAATTATTAAGAAATCCTGTTTTTTATTGTCTTTGTCAGAAAACTTTGGCTTTATTTAAATAGAAAAGTTCATATGTATTTAATCAGTTCAAAGAATGCAATGACCTGGCATAAAACTTTTTTTTTACTTTATTTTTATCAAAGGCATAACTAGTTTTCAAGGGAGAAGTCTGATAAGATCCTGAAGGAATCCTCCCTGAAACTGATTAGGGATAATGACCAAGACCAGAAGCAGAGCCTCTAGATAAATTCAGTTTTAAAGGCCATTAAAACTAACATCTATATTGGTCGTTAAGATTTACAAATCATATTGATCCTAATTCAACCTTTTGAGGGAAATGCTACCATCTTTTTACAGATAAGGAAACTGAGGCTGAATTAAGTTAACTTTTCCATTTATATACCTTATACAATATAGATAGGACTTAAAATCTCTGTCACTGCAAGTCCAGTAGTTTATTCACTGCAACACTTAGCTCTATAAATTTAGTGTAGTCCAGCTTTCTCTGCCTGATTGCACTGAATGACTTTAGGAAAATCATTCTCTAATTTAATGACTATTCTGTTTTATAAATATTTTACCCCAATTCTATACTCCTATTTGCAATCGATTGTAAAAATTTGTCTTTGTTCTTGAACCCCACAAAGTGTATATAGAAAATTGTGGGTCACAGAAATGTTCTACATTAGTATCAGTCACTGTCACTTTGTATTTCTCTTTAAATTTTCATTAACAAATTAACTAAACAGGGCATTGTATTGGGGGTTTCTTCTACATGAACTAAAAATATACATATAAACTTGGAGAATTGTCAGTTCTTAAAAACAAGGGAATTAAAATTAAAACAAAAGCAAGAAAACTCATATGTAAGATATTAAATACAATATTCCACTCACAAAAAATTAACAAAAGGTGGGAAAACCAGCCAACTCCAATTCCATTTGGTCAAAGGCAGACATGCCAAGTAAGCCTATTCTTTATAGAAATAGATTTTTAAAAATGACCATTTCTCTCACATTAGAGAACTGTTTCCAAATCACTATTTTTCTCAAATCACTTGGAGATCACTATTAAGTTGACTAAGTTTTAATGTTGTCATAATATGGTGAAAAACTACAGAATTTAAAAATTCTGTGTCATGATCCTCTACTCCATGGATTTCACATACTGCTGAGACAATCCTTTAATCATTTATTGCCACTTCCCCTCCAGTGATGCAGATTGAAGTGTATCCCCTGCTGCTCCTCTCAACCCCACAGCCTCCCCAAGCCAAGCAGCAGCAGAGACCATATCCCTCAGGCCTGAAGCCACACTTGCAGTGGTGAGCACGAGATGGCCACTCCCCTTTGGTCCCATTAGTCAAGGGTGCAGCCTAGCCCCGCCCCCCAAACCCAAGAGAAAGGGTACTGGGCACTGGAGCTCGACCCCTCCCCCAGCCACCCCCCAAATGCAAGGAGCCATACTGGCCTCTCTGCCATTCACTGGGGCTGAGCACAGCTGAGCTTGGTTTAGCCTCACGAGAAGCCTTGCCACTCCCGCCCAACCCCAAGCCTACCTCAGCCAAGCAGGGGCAGGGACTACAATCCTCAGGTCCCCAGGAGCTGAGCTGCAGTGGTGAGCATGATGGCTACTCCTCTCTGGCCCTGGTAGCCAAGGGCGCAGCCTGGCCCCGCCCCCCAAACCTAAGACCAGGGCACAGAGCACTGTAGCTCTACCCCACCCCCAGCCACGCCCCGGAAGTCAGGAGTGGGTGTGGCGCGGACACAGGGCATGGCATGCAATGGAGGAAATGGACAGGGCATGGCACGGGTCCCTAAAAAGTCCAAAAACGTTCTCCATCACAGCTTTGGAGGTTCTCAACTGTGCCTTAAAACTGAATAGTGTCCAATAATAGCTTGATATAAAAAAATGTTCCCAATAGAGATATCTTAAAATGGAATGAGAGAAAGGGCATTCTTTGAAGTCAGGAAAACTTGGATTCAATTCTCCAATAACAGTTTTGTTTTTCTTTTTTAAACACTTACTTTCCACCTTAGAACCAATACGGTTCTAAGGCAGAAGAGCAATAAGGCCTAGGCAATGGGATGACTTGACTAGGGTCACATAACTAAGAAGTGTCTGACTCAAATTTGAACCCAGGACCTCTGGTCTCTGAGCCTGGCTCTCAATCCACTGAGCCACCCCGCTGCCCCCTCCAATAACTCTTCCCTGACATTTATTCCATTAATCATAATTCCTAGTTAAAACTCCGGGTGGGTCCCTTACTACCCCGTTAGGAGTAGCTGCATTTCCCTTCTTGTACCGCAGACGTGTTAGAATTAGCCTTATTTGACACAACTTGATCCTCTCTTCCTTTCTCTAAGTATAAGGCATTTATGAAGTACTGATTGTGTAAAAGGGCTTGTGCTTAGCAGACATTACAAAGATAAAAGAAAATGATGCAGACCTTACTCTCAAATGGTTTGTACTTATTGCCTGGATATGGACTGATTTAGAGGTAAGTATAATATAATAGAGATAGTGCAATGGGTCACAGGAGAGCCAGGGGAAAGTGTTCTAGGAAAATTTTAATAGAAAGAGAATAAGAATACTTCTAAGGATTGGGAGAAGAGGAGCACTGACTCCTCCATTGCCTCTTTAGGTAAGCAGCTTTCTATTGGTCATTCTTGTAGGCGATGGGAGAGTTCATCATTCTTTTTAAATCATTTCATATGCACAAATAGTCCTAGAGTATAGTGGATTATATTTCATTTTTCTACCATGTAAATGTCAATAAAATATGTTAAAGTATTTAATAATGAAGATAATATAAGAAATGGATAAGATGTTTAATAGAGGATTTTAAAATTATCACCTATCTGCAATTCTACATTAAAAACAGAGCTATAAATCAATGCTCCTGTTTCTTATGTTGATTAATGCAAATGTTTGTTCAAATTCTCAATTATTTACTGTTCATGCATCAAGAGTCAAACACTGTACAAATATGAGATGACTTCTGTAATCACACATAATAAAAGAGCTGCCACTTTATTCCTGACTTGCAAATTGGTGGAAAGGGCATGACAGTTTAACCATGTCAGTAAATAATGACCTGTTTGCTTTTTACCACTGAATATTATGAGAAACAGGAACACTTGTCCTTTTTTCTTTTTTATTATCTAATTAGAGTATTCTCTTTCACTTTTAGTTTGAATATGAGACCTAAGTAAAATGCTAATAACAATTGGGTAAAAGAAGAGGTTCCTGTAAGATGAGGGCTGAGCCAATTTAATTCTGGGACCAAACTGTAGTTTTATGAATAACAGGAAGAAACAGGAACTTCCTATAAAGTCTCAAAGANAGTTGTCTTTTAAGAATTGAACTTTTTAGAAGGGATTGATTATATATGCTCTTACTATAAAGCATCAGATTAGGAAGAATCCTCTCTGTCCCCATTAGCCATGATATTTCTCTCCATGAAATTGCCCATATAGTAGGATATACCACATCCAATAGAGATTGGGGCCCCCAAGTCAGTAGTAGCTGCTCTGAGGAATGTAGTCCTTTCTGGAAGGAAAGAGAAACATCATTGATTCAAATGGGAATTGACCCTAGCTATTGGCTATGGAAAAAACGGGGGCCCTAGTAGAACACAGAAAGAAAATAAATGACTCCAGAGCTTCCTCTATTATGCTCCCAGCTCTTCTTCCCTGAATCTCATCCACATCTAAAATGTATTTTTTCTTTCTATTTTTGTATTATATTTTTGTATTATTTTCTATTATATTTGTCCAATTTTTCTTTCTACTTGTAGTTATATTTCCAGTCCTTAGCATAGTACCTGACAATAAGCCCTTAATAAATGTTTGTTGTTTGTTTTTTAATTAGTTATCTTGGTCATGTTTGTTACCTACATATGTGACTCTCTACCCATGGAGAGAGCTTATACCTATTTTTTCCATAATTGCTATGTGTCATTGTCTAGAATACACTTCAGAATTATTATGGGGAGAATGATGTATGTATATATATGTACATATATATACACAATTTTATATTTATTTTACATTATTTTAATATTGTATATATTATACATGTATAATCATAAATATATAAATATATTTGTGTTATATATTTTATTTATATATTTTATATTATTTTAATATATTATATGTATAATTTTCCTTCTTTGTCATCTCAATAAAGTATTTGCTTCAAACTAATGGTGTCTAGTGAATAATTATTAAACAGAAAAAGGTTAGTAGGGACCAGGAATTAGAGTTTTAGAAGTCTCAGTCTGCTGTTTGCTGTGCGTGTTGTCTCTGACTAGATGAAGACTTTCATCAGAAGACAGCACATTTGATAGGAGGGATAGGGGTAATCCTAGGGGTAATCCCCTCTTCCTAATGCCTTTTTGCAGAGGAACAAGGTGGGGGGAATACAGCAATTGCATATCAGAAAATCAATTCCCTTTCTATATGTAGATTTCCTATAATTGAAAAAGATGATATATGCTTCAAACTTCTTCCATCACAAATGTTTCTCCTTCCACAATATATCCTGGTATTTAAAGGCTGCTATGAATGCAGCCTCTCCTATGGCCAGTCAATAACTAGATGTTCTATATTCCCTACAAGAATATCTGATGCAAAGAGTGTGAGGACTTCAAGGCCCTGCCCCAGAGTCAGTTGTGGCACCCTGGATAGCAGCTTCAGGATTATACATGCTCTATATACTCTCTATATACATACATGTATGTATACAGACAGTCAGACTTTGGAACTTGACAATTTCAGAATGCATCAATTGTGGTTTTTGATGCATTTTGATGGGGGAAAAATTGTCCCAATAGTTGACATTTGCTTAGCACTTGATGCGGTAGCTAGAACGTGTGGACTTTGTGATCTTGGAAAGCATTTTCCCACTCCTACTAAAACAAAGGATCATATGATAATCTTGGCATAGTTCTCTCACAATGCAGAACATTACTCAATCTTTTGTTCACTTTTTTTTGGCTTTTATGACTTTTTTTTCTAAGAGTTGATGCTGTGTGACTTCTGAAGGGATCATTTCAATATCCTCCACTACCTTCGTCTTATTGATAAATCATGGGGGAAAATCTCTTACAGGATCATTAACTTTACTTGGAGGAAGTTATGTCTAGAAGCTCAAAGTCAAAGGGACTTTGAAGATTTCAGGACTGAGCCTACACCATTTGTGGAGGATATTGTGACTCTGGGCCAGGTCATTAGTGTGGAGGTCAATGGTGATGATGTGGACGAGCTGTTATTTCAGAGGATAAAGAAGAGCTCAACACTGAGCAACTGTTCAAAAGGAATAGCAGAAGCTAGTGATTGAGGAGAATTTTTTAGGTGAGGAGGAGATAAAGGAAGATGTCCCCATTTCATTATTCAAGGAAATGTGTGTAAAATTGGTAGAAATACAAAACTTTTTTGAAAAATATCACCCTGATAAAGCTTTAACAAGCTGAATTGTAAATTTATTAAATTACCAGACCATTTTTGAACTTTAGAGGAATTTTGAAATATGGATAAAAACAAACACCATTGGATAGGTTTCTTGTGAAACATAACTAGAGAATCTCAATTAGGGTTCAGTGGGGAGAAGGGACAGAAAAGAGAAAGAGAAAGAAATCTCGAAGGGCAGTTGCCCTCAGATATTTTGGAAGGAGATTCCTCTTTTAGATAATAGTATTTCTTCTCACCATCCCCCTTAGGGCATGAACTCTTCTCAATACAGGTAAAATTAAGTTAAAATTATTTTATTATAATTTTTTTATTTATGTCTATGTATTAATGTTTATTTAGTAAAATACAACTCCATTAATGTATATAATGCTTTATAAAATCTGGAATTTCTGGATATTTAGAAAGGATTAATTCAATTTAGTAATATAATTCCTTATGGGAAAAATTTATTTAGCACTCAACCTGCCTTCTGTAACAAATTAAAAATTATGAAGGTAACCATGTGTATGTATGTGTAACAGTAATTTCATATGACTATAAATAATTCCAATTTCTACTTCTGAAAACTACCTATTCATTTTTTTGACCATTTATCAATTGGGGAATGACTCTTATTTTTTTTATAAATTTGACTCCATTCTATACTCAATATATATGTGATAAATAAGGTCTTCATCAGAGAAACTTTCCATAAAAATGTGATAATTACATTAGTGTCTATGATGTCTTAGCAAAATGAAGTTTCCCTTATTATCTCTTCTAATTATGCCTATTTTTTATTTTGCTTCATCTGAGATCAAGACTGCAATCTCTTCCCTTAAAAAAAAAAACTTTAGCTGAAGTATATTAGATTATATTTTGGGAACTTTATTTTAATTCTGTCTTTCTATGTCAAATATGTCTCTTATAACCTACATATTGTTAGATTCTGTTTTCTAATGTGTTATCTGCATCTGTTTTATGGGTGAGCTCAAGCCATTAACATTCACCAATATGATGACTACCTATTTTCCTCCATCCCCTTGTGCTTCCATTCTATTCTGTCTCTCTCTTTTTATCCTGAACCTCCTTAAAACCTATTTTGATTCTAACCCTTGTCTTCCTTAATATGCCTTCCTCTCTATAACCACCTCTTTTCCCTTATCCCCAACCCTTCTTATTTTCTTGTTGGATAAGTTTTAGAGTGCCAGGCATCATGAAGTCAGGAAGATCCAAGTTCAAATCCAGATGCAAACACTTACTAGCTGTGTGACCATATCACTTAACTCTGTTTATCCTTGTTTCCTCATATGTAAAATTAGCTAGAGAAGAAAATAGCAAGCCACTCCAGTATCTTTGCTAAGAAAAGCACAAGTGGTGTGACAGAGTCATACATAAAAGAAAAGACTGAACAATGGCACATTTTTGTATACAACTGACAGTGTATGTATATGTATATCTTTCCTTCTTTGAACCAATTCTAATGAGTGAGATTCAAGCATTGCCTGCCAAATCCCTATGTTTTCCCCTCCATTACAAAAGTGTTTCCTTATGGGCTTTTTAATTTAAGAACCATTTCCCCATTCTCCACCTTCCTTTCCGTATTTCTCATACTTCTTTCAATTTTGGAGATCATTCCTTCAAAATCAACTTGTACCCATGCTCTCCATCTCTGTAAACTCCTTTTAAGTTACCTAATAATGAAAACATTCTTAGGAGTTATATTTATCATCTTCCCATAATGGATGTAAGCAATTAATTTTATTAAATCCTTAAAGGTTACTCTTTATTATTTTTATTTTAATAACAAAATTCCACACAAGCTTTCCAAAGTTATTTTGATCCAAATTGTCTCCCTTTCTTGTTTCTTCCCCCACCCTTCCTGGAGCTGGCAGGCAATTTCAATCTGGGTTATGCAAATATCATTACACAAAACATATTTCAATAATATTCATTTTAGGTGAATAATCCTATAAAGTCAAAACCCCAAAACATATACCCAAATAAACACATAATAAACCATATGCTTTCATCTGCATTCCTATATCCAATAGTTCTTTCTCTGGATGTCAATGGCATTCTTTTTTTATATGTCCCTTAGAAGTATTCTGGATTATTGTACTTCTGACTTGGAACTTTATGTTAAAGTTGAGCTCTCCTCACCTAGATGTAGGGAAGCATTGCCTCAAGCTTCAGGATTTATTGCATTGTTGTTTTCAGATCTAGTTTTGGGAAGTCTGCAAGTTTTTAGTGCTTCCAAGGTGACGTGTTCCTGGGAGACATCACTGGTCCTCTGGTCTGCTCCATGAAACCATATATATTAGCACTCTCTTTGCTTCTAGACTGAGCCCTCTGCTCCCTAATGCTCCACCTCCTCTACTCCTCTTAGTCTGGAACTGTGACCTAGAACTACATATGGGCCGTAGAGTAGTCAATCAGCGCCCTCTGTACCCAATTCCATCCCTCATAATCTTTTTTTCTAAACAGTTGTGGGACGCCCTCTCTACTACAGGCTGAGAGCTGCTTTGGCCCCCGTTGGGTCTGCCAAACCTTTGGGCTCCAGACAGATCTTTAATAAAACTCCACCTCAGTGTTAGAAGCTTCTTCTGTCTACCTGCAAAGTTTTCTTAGGCTGAAAAAATATCTCATTCTGACTTTTTGTTGGCTTTGTCAGTCCAAAATTTGATTTGTGGCATTATTTTAAAATTATTTGGAAGAAAGTGTTAAGACAGTTTAGTTGGTTAGCTTCCCCCAATCCACAAGTCTTGATTCCCCCCAGCCATGAATATCATGATTTCTTGAATTCTGCATGCTGCTTTGTCTATTCTAAGCCTGGGTTGCTTTTAGGCAATTAAAATCAGTTTTTTATTTACTGCTTCTTAATATATTTTGACTCAAAAGAGACTTTCAAATTCAAATAGATAACCATAAAACAAACTTTGTTGTCCTGGAAAGGAAAGAAAACTTTTCTAGATAAAGGAGAAAATGATGCAGTGATGTGAATCTTACTTGCAGGTTGCACTCAGCCTGTGATTTCTGGAAGAACCCTGCTGTTTTAACAAAGTACTTGTCACTTTTCCAGAGGGGAATGGAGGATGGAAAAGCAAAATAGGTTTTATCAGCATTCCTTATGCATCATAATAGAGGTGGGTAGGGGAAGCTATCTTAGTCTTCTGGTCCAGAAACACTTCATAACTTCATAGGTAGCATCTTAAGCAGGGACCTGAAAGATATATACATGAATTAAAATTCTACTGTGTTTTATACTGAGTACCAAAAAGATTGTGTCTTAGCAAAGAATGCTATCAGACACCAAGAGAGAAACAGAGAGGAAGTGGCAAACCTATTCAGAGAGAAAGAGAAAGAAACAGAGCAAGAGAATCTTCTTTCAGAATAGATTTTCTTAAATTGAATAATGTCACAGTATTTATGAACTGCTTTTCAAAGATTTCTTATGGCACTGAAATTATCATTATTTGATGATGGAGAAGGCTAAAATGGAAAAAAGGAAACAAGCCCTTTTGGTTTCAATCAAGTTGTTCATTAGTTATTCTTGGCATTGTTGTTTGAAAGGAGGTAACACTGATAATAAGGCAAGTAATTAGTGAAGAAATTGCTACCTTTCAATCTATCTTTTTTAGAGAGCTTTGGCAACTAAATACAACTAAAAATTAATGTCTCCAGAAAAGAAAAGAAGAATATATTTTATGGGAGTTGGTTGTTGGACTGAAATGCTCTCTTAATATTCAAGAGATACTTCCTACTTATTAGAAACAGAGGAAAGATGAGAGACATCCCCAATCCACTGGATAAGACCTCGCAATAAATTAAAAGTAGTCACCATCTCTTCCTTCTTGGAGAGGATATGTTGCTCTTTTAATGTCATCTTCTAAGAGGGTGGGAAAATGTGAAATTGGCATATGTGACAATTATAGGCCAAAAAAATAAGCTTCTCTAAAAATAATTGCAGTATGTTATACAGACAAAGCTGTTAATACAAATGTAAATTATTCAGATATAATTAAGGTGGAAGAAAAAAAGAATAACACTTCATCATTATGTCTGAGTGTAGAAAAGAGCTGACTATTGATACAAAGTATAGCATAAGCTGCTATTAAACAAATATGATACAAAATATTACTACTACTGAGAAATATCCTTTATTTATCTCCTCATTTTCAACAGGACTTAGAGAAAAGGTGGTATACTAAGAAAGAAACTTCCCCCTCCCCTAAAAATATTCTGAGGATGAGAATAAATTTAATTTATATGTCAAAAATATTTCTGAGAGAAAAATAAAACATTTTTGAGAATTCCTCGAAGCTGCTTTATTTTCCTCTGATTAGTTCTTTGAGAATTCCTCAAAGTTCTGCAAACAAGAGGAAATAAAGACTAATAGAGAAAGTGACAGACAGATACATAGGCAGAGAGACAAAGATGGAGAGGCAGAGATAAGAAAGAGCAATTTACCCAATTAAAAAATTCTGTAACAAAATTTGTAGTCATCTATAGAATTGGATACTGGTCTAATCTATAAAATTTTTTGTGGAAAATGGAGAGAGAGAGAGAGAGAGAGAGAGAGAGAGAGAGAGAGAGAGAGACAGAGAGACAGAGAGAGACAGAGACTACAAATATATTGTCTACAAAGAAAGGAAATCAAAGATTCTAAGGGAGCATAAGACAAAAATATGATTTTTCTTCTCGCTACTAATACTAACATCCCCAACCAAATTGGATTCAAATCCTCTTTTACCTACAGTCATACTTTAATTGTTTGCTTAGTGCTAAGTACTGGATTATGGCTACAGGCCCAAGTCTATGCATGGCTTAGAAACAATCTAGATTTAACTGAAGGAATGTTAAAGGAAGAACAGGTTGGCATTGCTTATGGCATCCAACATGCCTTAGACTGAATACACATATACAAACAAGGGTTAGAGTGGACAAAATAGCCTTAATCAAACCCAAACTCTTTTTGTGAATAGGCACCAAATAATTTATGTGGGCTCTAGCAATTGAAGAAAGCTGAAATCACACATCAGGCAAAATTCACATGCATAATTCTACTGGAAGCCTATTTTTCTAGCAGAAGTGAAATTTTAAAAATTCCCTTTTACTGGAGGCAGCCCAGATTTCCCCCTCCACTTAGAAAGAAATATATTATCTCAAAATTTCAGAATATTAGGATGAGAAGGAATCTCAGCTGCCATGTAGTACAACCTGTATCTTTTCACTCAAAATAATATTGCAAAATGAATACTTGAGTAACAGAACCAAACAGAGGATGTTGTGATATAATTTTCCTTCAGAAAACAACTTGGAAGGTCAGCAGAGAGGGTCTCTTTCACTGGAGCCAGAAGGGACACAGCCCACAGCAAGGCCACACCAAGGAGCACAGGTACAAAGCAACATGAAACCATTCCCACCCCACCCCAGCTACTAAAGGTTGTGTACCTGGGCACAAGGAAACAATGGCACCATGAGTCTCTGTCTAAACCATCCTTACCCTTCAAAGCCCCAAGCCCTAGCACAAATCTGAGATGAGGCCCCCAAGACCCATCTCAAGGCATCTTCAGTGCACCTGGTCCATACAAGACTAAAGGGAGGCCCAGAGGCCCTGCTCAAGTCTGCAATGAGTCCTCAAACGCCAGCACAAAGTAGTCCACAGTGTGTCTGGCCAATGAAAACCAAGAGGGCCAGAACCCTTGCTCAACCCTGAGGTGAAGCCCCAAGCCTCAAACCAAGGAGATTCAAAGTGTGGCCAGCTCTTACAAGCCCAAGGGGAGGCCTGGAGTCCCTCCCCAAGCCTGAGGTAAAGACCTGAGCCTCAGCACAAGGTAGCTCATAGGGCTTTGAGACTTGCAAGCCATCAGCAGACTATGGGGGAGACTGAATCAGCAGTGGAATGTTGTTTTTTTTCAGAGCTCCCAGCCTACAGGCTGATATCCCACCCTGAAACTTGCAGAAACCCAGAACTGAAACTGAGGGTAGCAGCAAGGAAAAACAGAAACTGAAATTATTAATAATAGAGTGCCCTCTCTACCATGAGAGCACAGCACAACTTTAAGATAAAAAAAATTTTTTAAGTGGGTAGGAAAATATGCAAACATTTTAAAAAAACCTAGCCATGGAAAATTATTGAGACAAAGAAGAAGGCAAAATCTCAAAAGGATTCAGATATTCAGAGATATTTTGCATATATGCAATTATATGTAAAACATCAAAGAAAAATTGGAATTGGTCTGAGGCACAGGAAGAGTTAAAAAATATTTTAAAAATCAATTAAGAAAGGCAGAGGAAAAATGGGGAAGAGAAAAGAAAGTAATACAAGAAGAAAATAACACCTTAAGAAAAGAATTGGCAAAATGGAAAAAGAGGTACAAAGATCCAATGTAGGAGAGTTTTTTAAAAAGTAGAATATGTCAAATAGAAAAGAGGAAAAAATACTTAAAGGTTACAGTTGGAGAATTAGAATTACAGTTAGAAGCTAATAACTTCATGAGATATCAAGAAACAATAAGACAAAATCAAAATAATTTTAAAAATAGAAATATGAAATATCTCATTGGAAAAACAACTGAACTAGAAAATAGATCTAGGAGAGGCAACCTAAGAATTATTGGACTACCTGCAAGTTAAAAAAATTTTTTAAAGCCTAGACAACATATTATTATAAATGATCAAATAAGAATGCCCTAATATTCTTGAACCAGAGGGAAAAAATAGAATTGGAAAGAATCCATCAGTCATCTTCTAAAATGAATTCCCAAATGACAACTCCCAATAATATTATAGCTAAAATCCAGAATCTCCTACCCAGCAAAACAGTATATTCTTTCAGGGGGGAAAATTGTCATTTACTAAAATAGAAGATTTCTAGGCATTCCTGATAAAAAGATCAAACCTAAGCAGAAAATTTGAGGTTCAAAAACAGACTCGAGAGAAAGATAAAAGCATAAATGAGCAAGAGAGAATTTAAGGTTTACAGTAAGATCAATTATTTAAATTCCCTATCCAAAAATATTTGTAACTCAGAATCTTTATCATTATTAGGGTTATAAGAAGGAATATATATAAACAGATGGTGCAGGAGTAAGTTGATTAGGATGATATAATATCCAAAAAGAAAATATGATATCCAAAAAAATATGATATCCAAAAAAAAAAAGAAAAATCAAGGAGGCAAAAAGAGGATTATACTGAAAGAAAAGGGACAAGAGAGGCAGAATGGGGTAAATTATTTCAGCTAAACAGGGATGTAAAAACTACTATAGTGGAGGGAGGATAAAGGTGGTAACAAACAATGCTTAAACCTTACTCTCTTCAAAACTGGCTAAGAGAGGGAATAATAAACATACTCATTTAAGTACAGAAATTTTACCCTAGAAAGAAGTATGAAAGGAATAAGAAAAGGCAGAATAATAGAAGGTAGGGTGAAGTGGGGGAGATGGTTAATAGCAAAACATTTCTGAAAAGGGACAGAGTGAATGAAGAAAGAAAGAGGAAGATCAAAAGTGGAAAATAAGATGGAGGGGAATAAACATTGTTCATAACTGTGATTGTGAATGGAATGTAAATCCATAAATCCCATAAAATGTAAGCAGAATTTGGAGTGGATTAAAAAACCAGAATCCATGGGGCAAATGGGTATCTCAGTGGATTGAGAGTCAGACCTAGAGACGGGAGGTCCAGGTTCAAATGCAGCCTCAGACATTTCCCAGCTAGGTGACCCTGGGCAAGTCACTTGACCCCCATTGCCCACTCTTACCACTCTTCCACCTATGAGCCAATACACAGAAGTTAAGGGTTTAAAAAAAAACAGAATCCAATGTTATGATATTTACAAGAAGCATATTTGAAGCAGGGAGACAAACACAGTCAAAGTAAGGGGCTGGAGCAGAATTTATTATGCTTTAGCTGATGTAAAAGAAAAAGTGGATGAAGCAATAATGATCTCAGACTTACCTAAAGCTAAAATAAAGCTGTTTAAAAGAGGTAAGGAATGAAATTACATCTTGATAAAAGGTACCATAGATAATTAAGTAATACCAATACCAAACATATATGCACCAAATGGAGCCTCCAGTTTTTTAAAAGAGAAATTAAATAAACTTCTGGAGGAAATACATTGTAAAATTATATTAGAGGGGAACCTAAGCCTTCCCTCTCAGAACTAGATAAATCTAAACAAAAACAAACAAGAAAGAAATAAAGGAAGTAAATGAAATGTTAAAAAAGTTAGATTTAATAGATCTTTCATGAAAATTAAATGGGGATAAAAATAGAATATACCTTCTTTTCAGTAGTGCATGCTACCTACAAAAATAAATAAACAAATTGGCCAGGGAGTAAGGCATAAAATTTCATGACCAAAGGCAGAAAAATAGAAGTAACAAATGAATCCTTTTCAGATCATAATACAATAAAATTATAATCAACAAGTGTCCTTGGAAAGACAAATTAAAATTTAATTGGAAACTAAATAATAGAATTCTAAAAAATGGGTGGGTCAAAGAACAAATTATTAAAGTAATCAATATTTTCACTAAAGATAATAACAATGAGACGAATGAATACAAAAATGTATGCGATGCAGCCAAAACATATCTTTTAGTGCTTACATCAACAAAATGGGGGAAATACATATCCAAATGAGCATGTGAATTAAAAAAAAACAGCTAGAAAAGTAATAAATTAAAAATGCCCAATTAAATCACAAATAATTGAAAATCCTAAAAAAAAATCAAAGGAGAAATTAATGAAAATCAAAGTAAGAGATCCATTTAGCTAATAAATAAGACTAGCAGATGGTTTTATGAAACAACAAATAAAATAGAATGTTAATTCAACTTTAAAAAGGAAAGAAAAAAATAAAATTATTAATATCAAAAAAGAAAAGGATGAATTCACCACCAATGAAGGGTAAATTAATTCAATCATTAAGAGCTCTTTTGCCTAGTCATATAGCAATAAATCTGACAATCTAAGTGAAATGTATGAATAATTACAAAAATATTAATTGCCCAGACTAACAAAAAAGGAAACAGAATATTTAAATAATCCCATCAGAAAAAGAAATTATTGAATAAGGCATCAAGGAACTCTGTATGAAAAATCCCTAGGGCCAGATAGGTCCCCAAGTGAATTTTATCAAACATTTGAAGAATGATTAATCTCAATACTATATAAACTTTTTGGGAAAATAGACAAAGAAGGATTCCTACCAATGTCCTTTTATGACACAAATATGGTGCTAATATCTAAGCCAGGAAGAATGAAAACAAAGAAAGAAAACTATAGGATAATCTCCTTAATGAATAAAGATGTGGAAAAAATAAATAGAAGCAAGAAGACTGAAGCAATGTATCACAAGGATCATTCACTCTGTCTAGATGGAACTGATAACAGAAATCCAGGACTGATGTAATATTAAGAAAACTATCAACATATATGACGCTAACAATTACAAAACTGAAAGAAATCACATGATTATCTCAATAGAAGAAGAAAAAGTCTATGACAAAATATAATGCCCATTCTTATTAAAACAAAGCAAAACAGAAAGCATAGGAATAAATAGCCTTTCCTTAAAATGATAAGTAGTATTTATCTTAAAACATCATTAAACATCATGTAATGGGGATAAGCTAGAAGCCTGTCCAAGAAGATTAGGGGTGAAGCAATGCCCATTATCACCATTATTATTTAATATTTTACTGCAAGAGATAGTTAAACAATAAGAAGAAAAATAAATGTAAGTAATTAAAATAGGCAGTGAGGAAACTAAACTATCTTTGCAGATGATATGAAAATATACGTAGAGAATCCTAGAAAATGAACTCAAAAATTATTTGAAATAATAACTTTAATGAAGTTTCAGGCTACAAAATAAATAAATACAAATCATCATCATGTCTCTATATTACCAGCAAAGCCCAGCAGCAAGACATAGAAAGAGAAATTCCATTTAAAATAACTTTAGGTAATATCAAATATCTGGAAATCTACTTCCCAAGACAAACACAAGAATTATTTGAACATAATTACAAAACAATTTTCATACAAATAAAGCAAGTTCTAAACAATTAGAAAATATTATTTCCTCAAGGGGATGTCAAGCTAATATAATAAAAATGGCAATTCCATGTAAATTAATTTACTTATTCAGTATAATATAAATCAATCTGTCCAAAAATTATTTTAGAGAACAATAAAAAATAACAAAATTCATCTGGAAGAACAAAAGATCAAGAATATCAAAGGAACTAATAAAAAAGATATGAAAGCAGGTGACTTAGCAATGACAGATGTCAAACAGCATCTTAAAGCAATAATCCTCAAAAAATCTAGTATTAACTAAGAAATCACACTCTAGCTAAGATATGGTCAAAATAAGTATATGGTTTATATAAAAAGGGAGCTACCATAAGTGAATTTGGGGATCATAGAAAAGTTTGCCTGTCAGATCTAAGGAGAAGAGAAGGATTTATTATCAAAAAAGTGAACCTTATGACATGTAAAGTATTTTAATTAAATTATCTCAAAAAGGTTTTGTACAAACAATACCAATTTAACAAAGATTGGAAAGGAAACAACAAACTTGAGGGGAAATAATTACAGCAAATTTCTCTAATAAAGGTCTCACTTTAAAAAAAATATAGAGAGAACTGAGTCAAAGGATATGAACAAGCAGTTTTCAAATGAAGAGATCAAAACTATGATTTCCATCAACTGGGGAATGACTGAAGAAATCTTAGTATATCAAGGTGATGGAATAACATTGTTCTAGAAGAAATGATGAACAAGATTATTTCAGAAAAAAATTGGTATGAAACACAAACTGATGCAGAGTGAAATAAGCAGAACCAGGAGAATATTGTAAAAAGAAGCATGACAATCTACTGTGAAAGACAGCTATTCTCAGCAATACAATGATTAAAAACAATTCTTTTTTTTTTTTTGATTCAAAATAATTTTTAAGGACTTATGGCAAGGAATGTTATCCACTTACAGAGAAAGAACTGTTGGAGTTGGAATGCACATTGAAGCCTACTATTTTCATTTTAGTTTATTTGTATTTGGGGATATTGGTTTTATATGAATATTTTCTTACAACAATGACCAATATGGAAGTATATTTTGAACAATAATACATGTAAAGCACAGATCATATTGCATACCATATCTGGGAGGCAGAAGGAGAAGGAGGGGAGGAGAAAATTTGGATTTTATAATTTCAGAAAATTTATGTAGAAAGTTGCTATTGTGTTGTAATTGGTAAAATAAAATATTTTTAAAAGACATTGAGGTATGGGGAACATGTTATTACTGAAATAGTCCATTACACTTTGGAATAATTATGAGGAAAAAAAATATATATGTATATATGTATGTGTATATATATAAATAAAATCAAGTAAGAATATTTCTCTCTGTACCTTCTAATCAGTGTTTTAGTTTTGTTCTCTGGAGTCAACCAGAAGAAGGAAAATTCCTTCTCCATATGAAAAGATCTTCTATTTTAGGCTAAGTTTCCTGAATTCCTTTAACCGATATTTGTGAGACATAGCTGTGATTCCACTCTCCATACTGTAAAAAGGAATTCTTTATTCCTTTTCTACTTTAATGGGGGTCCTTTTACCATAGATATGTGTAGAGATTAACCAGCCCACAGTGACAGGAAGTAGGAACCATAGAAAGAGGAAGTGAGGTAGAGAAAGGGGATAAAAAGGGGACAGCATCAGTTGGGTCAGCCTGTCAGTTGCTGAGAGTTAGGACTGGCAGTTGCAGGGAAGTTACTGCTAGGAGTGTGTTGGGTTGATGGTTGGCGTTTAGTTGCTAGAATATGAAAACAGGACTGAGCTTACTGAGAGGGCTTTAGCTTTTAGAGGGCTTTTTGGCTTTTGGTTTGGGCTGTTAGGGTTTTTTTCTTCTTTCTGAACTTTTTGAAAGGTGCTGGTCTTTGTTGACAGACCAAAATGGGGTTGGATTAAACACTGATTGGGTTAGTTTTGATTGGGCTGAATTGGGTTGGAACTTTGTGGGGTGGCTGTTTTAGCAGTAGTAATAAGCAGTTATAGGTAGATATAGATAGTTTGGGGTAGTAATTATAGGTAGTTATAAGTAGTTATAGGATAACTAGAGTAGCTAGGCAATTTCTGTCTCTACCTCTTTCCTATATTTCTCTCCTTTACTATATTCATTTTTAATATAGTTAATATATTCTTTTACTATCTCTATTTTAATTGAACTAAATTGTTAAATTAATAAAAGCTGCTCTCTTATTTTGTCAAAACCCCTAATTTAACCCTTATAAATTATAACATATATTATATTATAATGTATTAATAATTATAATTGTTTATAATTATTAATAATATCATATTGTAATATTAAATTATAATATAAATTATAAGAACCCTTACAATCTGTCACTTTCCTTTGGATGCATTTCATTTTGTCAATATTTTTCCTAACAGAACACCCAGACTTACACACATATGTTGTCTGACCAGAACACAGAAGAATCAGACTATAACATGTTTTATTTTAAGCCTATGTTGTACTAATTTAGGTTAACTTCAAAATAAAATTAATACAAATGTGCATTATTTATTTATATTAAAAGTGTATCCCTAGACCCTTTTTAAAAAATTTGAACTGTTGTTTAGCCATTCCTACATCATCTTGTACTTTTCTTTTTTTTAACCAAAGTGAAGGATTTTATAATTTTCCTAATTAAATTTTGTCTAATTATAATTGACTTATCACTTCAATATGTCAAATTATTTTTCAACTTTAATGTTCTGGGAACTCTTGCAGCTTTTCTCATTCATCAATTTTAAAAAGTTATATTCTAAGGAAGACCCTTTGAGAAAAAGATGAGCCTCATTTCTGTAGTTCAATAAGCCTTTGCAAAATAGTTAAGGAGTAAGTTTTTCTACACTTAAAATGTGGTATAGATAGGCTTTCACAAACACCTATGCTTATATCCTCAAGGTTGGATTTTTAGTATTTTATATAACACATTCTGTCAAGGTTCTGTCGTTCTTATAAATGTAGGCTGTGTTATCTTTGCATGCATTGCTGGATCAGTAAATAATTTAGAGATTTCTCTCTTGAGGCTTCAGCAAAAATAAAGTCTCTTTAAAAAATATTGGCAGTAGAGGTGGTATTTCTGTCTTTTATTATGATGTAATCTACATTCAATTAATCAATCCACCATTTTTTGCATGCTATGAATCATGTCCAAAATTGTTATGTGTATTTTTCTGAGCTTCCTCAGATCAAACTGTGGTGAGGTTTTAGGGAGAATTACATTAGTTTAATACAATAGTATTTCTCTTTATCATTCCTTCAGTTCTACTGGAACAGATAATGGATCAAGATGTGTCAATCCTCATCAAACTCACTAAAGAAATGTGAGAGAGTTAGCTGTAAAGTGCTTGATAAGTTATTCCAACCATGTAAATTTTCCTTCAGTAACTCTGTCTCCTAAAGGCTTATGAAGTCAAGTCCCTAAATTGTCCTTTCTCAGAAATGAAACTTAGATGTAAGGATGAGAGAGTTATCAATACCCACAAGGCAAGGAGTGATACAGGATACCCATGCTTATATGTTTACAAAGGTTGAAAGCTCTCACAGTATCATATTCTAATTTGTACATTCAAAAAGTTAGTTTCTTTGGATTACTATATAAAAGTAATCCATAGGATCAAGCGCTATAAGAGATCTCAGATGAATGAACAAATTTCTCATTTTAAAGATGGGGAAATTGAAGAACAGAGAGATGAAGTAACTTGTCCATCTCATATTAACTTGTGAAGTAGACCTAATTCAGAACAATGTGGTGGCTCAGATTTGGGACTGGAATTAAATAAATTACTCATAGATCACCTAGCAATTAACAAAAGGTGATTTTCTTAACCATAGCATGAAAAGGGCATTCAGTGAATAATACTGATTTCAACTAAACAAAGATTCTCTGTTGATCATTCTCTCTGTGTCTGTCAAGATTGAAAGAGGAACTCCTGACTTATCTCTAATGACTTTGATAAAAAGAAAGCTAAGCTAGTCATTCATTCTATATCCTCTTGAATAAATCAAGACTTAAAGAAAGTTTCCTTGTCAAGGGTGAAGGTAACTAGCTTCCCTATATTGGTAGGGACTTTAATCAATGGTTTTCTGTTTTGTTGATGGTTTTTCATAAAACCAACTGCTAGATTTATTTATTAATGCAATTATACTCTTACATTCCATTTATTGATCTCACTTTTAGTTTTTAAAATTTCCAATTTGGTGTTTGATTGGGGATTTTTAATTTGTTCTTTTTCTAGTTTTTTAATTGTATTCCCAATTCATTAATGTTTAATTTCTCTATTTTATGAATATAAGCATTCAGGGATATACATTTTTGAATTACTGCTTTTTCTGTGCACCATAAGTTTGGGATTGTTGTCTCATTATTATCATTCTCTTAAGTGCTTCATTATGTTTGGTGCCTTTTAAGATAATATAGTTTCCCTTTTATCTCTTTTGATTATGTATGTTTATGTTAATAAAATAGAGAAAGAAAACTTTTATATGGTGTTCCTTTTTCACTCATACCTATTCAGAGAAGAGATCTAGTGCTACCAAACTTCCCCCTGTCCTTTTCTTTTTTGTGAAAGGACTTTGGCTCTTTTTATATGAAATAACTGTTCCATTTTTACCTCTCTTTGTTGTATGGCATTATTATTTTTAACTCATTCCAATATATTCTGCTCAACTCCAAGTCTTCTCTCTTACTACTAGGGCCTGCTGCTTATTGATTCTGCTACTGCCTACTCTGGGATTTCTGAACTATCTGGAGAGACCAAGATCAGAGAAGCAAAAACTTTCCTCCTCAATTGTTCTTGATCACTCAGCTTTATTTCTGACTTTTCTAATTTTTTTCCCATTTTTCCCATTGATTCTTTGCAGTAATTTTTGATTTTTTGTGGGAGGGATTGGAAGAGTGAGGAAGTTCCATGCCCTATTGTGCCATCTTTCTACTTTTCCCCTATCTTTGATGTTTTATATTGAAAAATAGAAACTATGCTGTTTCAAACTTACCCTACCTGAAATTGAAATTTTATAGAAGGTGATGCTGGTCTGAGGTAATAACGGGAAAATTTTTATATATTTTGATTACATTTTTAAAGTAAACATATCATCATATATTATTTTATAAAAACTAATTATTATTAAGTGGTTATATCAAATATACTTGACTTCTAAAAATAGGACCCATACCCATTAATTTCTAGAAATAATGCCTAATGAGAGATTTAAGTAAAGAATAGTAGAAAAAAAGCGAAAACACTCCCCCAAATCCAAGAAAGTATGGTGGAATCCTCAGGGAGGATATACTTCCTGCAAAATTGAGAAAGTGAGCCAGCACAGAAAAATCTCCACTATCTATATTGTTTTTATACTTTAAACTATAAGGATTATATTAAAAAATAAGTATTGTTTTATTAGTTTAAAGCAGTGATTCCTAAAGTGGGTGCTACCGTCCCCTAGTGGGTACTGTAGCTAAGAAGTAGAGAAGCTGGCTTGAGGAAGAATTGGAGTTTCAAATAGAGCTGAGAGAGTGTTAATTTCAACTGGTGGCAGTTATAACCATGATTCTATGACAGTTACACTCTCTGGGTGTGGCATTCCAGGAGTGGCTTCTGGCAGTCCACAGAGCCACATACAGCTTCTTTCTCTCTCAGGGCTGGAGAAGGTAACATCTTTGCCTCTCTCTATCTCTGTCTGAATGAAAGACTTGAAGGAGTGGAATGTTTTCTTTTCCAACTTGGGAAACACTATTCATTTATCTGTTACTATCTATAGACTGGCTAAACTGTGAAAAGACCAAACAAAACCTGGTCTTTGGTTTGGATTCTGAGTCTGTTAAGGCTCAGAGTCCTAACTTGATTCTTGGGGAGACTCAACCAGCTAGCCTTGGCTATCTTTATAATTTAAAGGCGAAGTTAAGAGTTAGAGTGGTTGTTTATTTAGAATAGTATAAATTTGGTAAGTTAGATCAGGGAGGATTAGTGTAGCCTGTGAACCACAGGAGAAGCTGTTCTTTGTAGGACCTAGGAGTTTATTTGAGTGGAGTTAGAATTCTTTTTCATATATATATATATAAATTATTTTTTATAAACAAAAGTCACTTTAGTGTTCCTTGCACCTTGCATTGCTCACCTAATTTTATTTTTACAAAGCCAAACAAATAGTTTAAGCCCTCTGTTGTGTACTTCCCCCCACAATGAGTCATATAATACATGTACAAAGAATGTACAAATGTCAATATCAGTGAAATTGTTATCAATTTAAGAGGCATAACATTTAATTTCTAAGGTCACTGTAAATTTTGCATATTTTCCCATGATAAGAACAGAAATTAATACCAAAATATTATAGCAAAATATTTCAATGGCTGTAGTTGTTTTTTCTCCCCATGAAGCTAATTTTTCTAGGAAATTTCCATACCTTCATGACTACATATATTCATACATACATACACACAAAACTGAAAGAACAAAAGAATACTTCTTTCCAAGACCAGTTAGCAAAGATAACCTTTAAATATTGCAGGTTAAAAGCAAATGCATAATAATCTTTAATAAAGCCTTTTGACCTACCAAAAAGCAACTTTTGTTTAGGAGAAAGGATAAGGCAATTTTCTTTCCTAGCTACTATTTCCCCAGGTGGAATTATTCAATGACAAGGAAATCTCATTAGTCCTAAAAGTAACATAAGTGATTCATCAAGGAGGTAGATTTCTTTGGGATTTGATTTTGCTTTGGTCCATTCTAAAAGAAAGTAATGAATATGAGGAATTAGCTGTTACATATTTCAATTTATTTACTTAAAATCTGTTTTAGTTATGCAAGAAATGTTAAAGCATATATGTCACAATGATTTTTCTCTAATATGCAGAATGTATGATTATGTTTAGAGGCAATAGAGTATAATGGACAAAGAACAGCCTTAAGTCAGAAAGATCTGAATTCTAGGCCCAGATCTGATACATATTGGTTGTTTAATCCTGGGTAAGTCCTTTATCTTCTCAGTACCCCCAGGAAATTAAATAATACAGTAATCAACAGACAAGCATTTATTAAGTGCCTCCTATGTACTAGACAATGAGGTGAGGAACTGTGGATACAATTACAAGTGGGGGGAAGAAGATAGAAACAATCCTTACTCAATAGGAGTTTCCATTGTGGATGTGCTGTCATCTGAACAAATTTCTATAATTAGAATGAGCCAATACTGACAAAATCACAGTTTGAAAGTTGTCTAGGGCTGGAATAGGCATTGGGAAGGAATGGTTCTTGCTGAATTTTCCCCCAAAACCCTAGAGGTTATTAATGCAGGAAGGAATGGTAAGAAATATATAGCATAGCATTTAAAAATGCTTGTTAATATTATCCTGAAAGAAATCTAACAGAGAAACTTATACTATAATCCTGACAATCCTGCATTAAAATCCTGTGCATATTGGTTTTCATAATTGTCATCCTACTGTCAACAAAACACAGTTTATATGTGATTGAAATGATGACATCCTGTACAAAGCTCTAGTCACCCAGCCCTGTTGGAGTCCTGAAGCCATTTGACTGGATAATGTTTAATTACCCTGGTAGAAAATAGTCCAACTGTCATCCAGGATGAATCCTGGCAAGAGATAATCCAAGAATTGGAATTTTATCATTCCATTTAAAGTGAAAACCCAATGTTCAGAATTGTATGAATTATCCTAATTCAGTGTCACCCTAGCAATGTTGTTAAAGGAATATTCTTCTTTGCCTACTATTTGTTTGGCAGAGGGAAAGAGAGATAGACTGCTATTGATCTACCATTAACTACATATACTAGAAAATACTTCACACTAACTATTTGGATAAGGAATGGAGGGACACTTTGAAAGGCATTTATGACTATACTTCATGACATGTTATTACCATAGTAACAGCTCAGTTACATGCTGGGTTTGAATGTGCTTATATTTTCACATTGAGCAGAAAAACTGTTTTTTATCTTCATACGAGCAAAATAAGCTTGAAGCCAGAATTTTGCCATTCTGTAGGCCAAAGCACAAACTCTAAAAAGTGGCACTTTAAGAGAAATTCCTTCTGATAAATAATTCAAAGTCAAAATATTATTTGAATAGCTTTGGAAAATATCTATGAAACAAAGTTCTTATCAAGGAATGAAATAAGTGAACTTCCAAATGGTGGAGGGGGGGGGGGGGGGGTGGAACGCTTCTAGGACAAGATTCACAAATGAGTTCTATCAAAAGTTCAAGAAAAAATATTTCAATATTATATACTCTTTGTAAAAATAGCCAAAAATAAACTCTTCTAAATTCCTTCTATTACACAAATTTGGACTTGGTTCATAAAGCAAAGGAAATTCAAAATGGAAAAAGAACACTGTACACCAACATCCCCAATAAATATAGATACAAAACTTTTTAAATTTAAATATTAGAAGAGAAGCTAAAACAATATATTACAAGATTATATACTATGACCTTATTGGATTTATACAAGAAAGGCAAAGTTGGGTACATTTTAAGAATACTATAAACTTCAAGGCAGCAGCTAGATGACTCAATGGATGGAAAGCCAGGCCTAGAGATAGGAGATCCTGGTTTCAAATGTCACCTTTGACACTTCTATCTGTGTGACTGTAGGTAAGTCACTTAACCCCCATTGCCTAACCTTTGCCATTCTTCTGCCTTGGAACCAATACACAGTTTTGATTCTAAGATGGAAGGTAAGGGTTTAAAAAATTATACAGATGGTTACAATAAGTAATTAATAATTAAATCATCATTTGTCATTATTTCAAGAGATGTATGAGAAGATTCTGAAAAATATACCTATAACTTCTAAAAGAGTAGAATTAAAATAAATGATCTTTTCCTTAAAATGATAAATAATGTATATCTAAAAATAAGACATTCGTATATGGGCTAGAGATGAATTAGAATCTTTGCTAGAAAATTTAAACATGAAATAAGAATGTCCATTGCTACTACTTCTTTTGATATAGTGCTAGAAATTATTTCAAGAGCAATAAGAGAAGAAAAAGAAATTGAGGGAATAATTATAAATAAAGAAAAACCAAAATAATCTTCTTGATGATAATATGAATATATATTTAACATTAATGTGTCAACTAAAAATAAATTAAGTAACTTCAAGACACTTGCAAGAAACAAAATAAATCTATTAATATCATTTCTATGTATTTCTATGTAATACAAATAATTTCCATGTAATACAAATAATATCCAACATGATAGTATTAATTTCAGTATAAATTGATTACAAAATATATGAAATACTTGTGAGTTTATCATATGTAGATATACAAAATATATTATAAGATATATAAAAAGAATTTTTGTACTTATTTAAGATTTACAAAATATATATAGAGATATACAAAAGAATTATATAAATAGAAGTATAAAAAACTATATTCAGAAATAATGTGAAGCCTAAATAATTAGAAAAAAAGTATCTATTGCTCCAAGGAAGGAAAAGTAAATATAAAATAAAAACAGTAATTTAATTTAGTGTCATATAGCAACTCAAGAAAACTACTTTCACGTTTACTAAAGAATTATAAACAATAATAAATTATTTACATGGAGGGGAAAAAAGATCAAGCATTTCAAGAAACAATGGAAAGAAATGGGAACTAAGGGTATCATAGTGTGCCAGTTAAAAATCTACATTATAAAACATTTATTTAAAATAATGTTAAAAGGATTTTCTTGGTCTCTATCTATCTAACTTGAGATGGGAGAGAGCAGGGTTTCTCAGCAGATCAGATAACTGACAGGTTCAGTGAGCAGTGAGCCAGAATTGAAGATTTTGTTACCAAGGAGAACAGGACACTGAGGAGAACTATCTGGCAGGAAGGTTGTAAAAAAGGCAGTTGGCCAGTGAGGAGATAAAGAGAGCAGCCTCTGAGGGAAGGGGGCTTTTGCATTGACCTCTAGAGAGCAGGAGGTCTGGCTCTCAGGCAAGGGGCTGCTGATAGTTGGCTAGCTATTGTTTTTTAGTTAGTTTGTTAATATTTTACAGATAGAGTAGAATAGATTAGGTCGGGGGTGCCAGGCAGAAGAACCTGTCCTGAGAAGACAGTTAGTGATAGTATTGGGAAATTTTAGATAGTCATTAGTAATTATTTATTAGTGATACTTAATTTATGTAGATTTATAGGGTGTAAGAATAATAATCTCTTTTTTTTTTCTTTTCTATCTTTCCATCTGAACTTCTTTCTAAATTAAACAAAGTTTTTATTAAGCTGCTCTCCTCACTTTGTCAGACTCCTACATTTAACCCTTACAAACAATTTGGTACAGGATAAGACAATGAGATTGATCATTTGACCAGACTAGATTTATAAAACACAGAAGTCAGTGTTATCTAATTCTCTAATATTTGATGATTGCCAACACCCAGCCTCCTGTATAAGCACTCATTATTTGATAGAAAGTACTCAGATAATTGGATAGCAGTATGAGAGAAATTAGATTTAGGTCAACACCTCACACCTTATAGCAAGATAGACTCTAAAGGGGTGTATGATTTTTCACATAACTATATATAGCTTTGATTTCTTCATCTGAAAATTACCTGTTGATATTCCTTTGACCATTTATCAATTGGAGAAATATATATTTTTATAAATTTGACTCAGGTTTCTATATATTTGAGAAATGATGTCTTTATTGGAGAAACTTGTTATAATCTACCACACTCACCTTTCTGTTTTCCTTCTAATTTTGACTGCATTGGTTTCCTTTGTATAAAACTTTTTAAATTTAGTATAATCAAAGTTATCCATTTTATAACTAAAATGCTCTCTATCTCTTGTTTGGTCAGGGATTCTTTCTTTATCCATAGACTGATAAGTAAATAATCTCTTGCTTTCTTAATTTTTTATTGTATAACAGTTTATGTCTAAACGTGTACTGATGTTGACCTTATCTTAGTATAAGGTATAAATATTGGTCAAATTTTCCAAAACTTTTTTTTTGCACAAAACTTGGATTTTTTAATCTGTCAAACACTAAATTACTATGATTTTTTAAAATAAATTTTATTTTTTCCAGATTACATTGCTTCCAGGATCCTTAGCCGTCTTATCAGAAATAGAAGAAATCAAAGAGAGAATAATGGATAAAATATATTATACTTTTTTACATACCATACTGACAATGTTGAATCAGTCCATTTTCCAGACCAGTGGTCCCAGCCAAAAGTTGTGCAAGAGGCAGGTCAGACTTTAAAGCTGCCCAAAACTGAGGGGACATTATTGATTACATTTAATGTATTTGACCTAGGTAAACATTCCCCAAAGGATATGGAAGGTTTGATGCTCCTAATGAACATGGTGATTTATTCTATTGATTAAGCCAAAAAGTTCTGACTTAACCAAAAACACAGGCAAAAAGCTAATAAGAATCATGTGGAGTAGAAGAGAATTTCTTGAAGTTGCCTCATACTGAGGCAGGAAGCTGCACAATTTCTCCTGGAGGAGAAAAAGAGGGCTGAAAAGGAGTGGAACATGAATGAAGAAGATCCTAATATACAATAAAAGCTGCAGGAAGCTTCTGCCTTGAGATGTGAACAAAAGAAGCTAGAGAAGATATAACTGAAAATGAAGCAAATCAAAATGAAATCCATTTAAAGCTAAAGGACCTGACTGATTCCACTTTTAAGTTCAAAATGTACAGGGTACATAAAAAGTCCTTTTGTCACCTTTAACTTCAAACACTCAACAACTGGGAAATTCTCAAAGCATCATCAGCACTATTCATTGGTTTCAAATTTTATAAAACATATATACAGATTTGAAGGGCTCTGTTTCAACTAATTTCTTCCAGGTAATCCAATTGTTTTGATTATTTTTAAAAGAAGCACTAGATAAAATTTCCTGTGATTTAAAAAAAATAAATTGTAGAATGAATCATCAGTGATACTTAAATTTCACTGACTTTGTTTTTAAATATTTGACATCAAAAAGCAAAATATTTGTTGTTTGTGAGAAATTGAAATAGCTAGAGAAGAACTCTAGAATTAAGATTTCCCAAATGACCATTGAATTGCACAATAAACACCATTTAGTCTCAAAAATACAAATTTTAATAATTTTTGTGATATTTTGCATTCTATATTCTCTTTCCCCATCCCATCTCTCCTCCAGAAGAAGGCAAGTAATATGATATAAAGCATACATTATTATTATATAATATATATTTCCATGATTGTCTTGTGAAAGAAGACAAAAATTCATGGAGGAAATAAATGAAGAATGGTATATTTCAATTTCCATTCAAACTCTCTCTGTTCCTCCTATGATGGTAAATAGCTTTTTTTTTTCATGAGTCACTTAGAGTTGTCCTGGATCCCTGTTTAGTTCATAATACTTAAGTAATTTACAGCTAATCACACATTACAGTTGTTACTGTTTACATTGGTCTTTCTTTCTGCTCACTTCACTTTGTATCACTTCATATAAGTCTTTCTAGGATTTTTTGTGATCATCTGATTTGTCTTTTTTTAATGGCACAATAGTATCCCATAATCATATACTACAATTTCTCCAGCCATTCCCTAATTGGTGGACATCTTTTCAGTTTCCAATTCTTTTCCACCAGAAAAAGAGTTACTACAAATATTTTTGTACAGGTAGGTTCTTTACTCCTATCTTTAATCTTTTTGGGATACAGATTTAGTAGTTATATCACTGGGTCAATGGATATGCATTTTTTCTAGCTCTTTCAGATAATTTTTGGGTAGTTTGATTATTATGATTCTGAATAAGTAAATTAATTTAGAAAGAATTGCCATTTTTTTATATTAGCTTGTCCCACCCATGAGCAATTAACGTTTTTCCAATTGTTTAGATCTAGCTTTATTTGTGTAAAAAGTATTTTGTAGTAATGATCATATAGTTCCTGGTTTTGTCTTGATAGGTTGATTCCTGAGTATTTTAGGTTGTCTACAATTATTTTAAATGGGATTTCTCTTTCTACCTCCTGCTGTCAGCTTTATGAGTAGTATACAGAAATGCTGTTGATTTTTAGGGATTTATTTTTTGTCCTGAAACTTTGCTAAAGCTTTTAATTGTTTTATTAATTTTTGGTTGATTCTCTAGGATTTTTAAGTATATCATTATATCATCTGAAAAGAGTAATAACTTTATTTACTCATTGTTTATTTTAATTATTTCAATTTCTTCTTTTGTTACTGCTCCTGCTAGAATTTCTAGTACAATATTGAATAGTAGTGGTGATAGTTGGCCTTTCTGTTTCATTCCTGATCTTTTGGGAAGGCTTCTAGTTTATCCCTATTACATATAATGTTTGCTGATGGTTTTAGATAGATGCTATTTGTCATTTTGAGGAATGGTCTATTTATTCCAATATTTTTTAGTGTTTTTAATATGAATGGGTTTTGTAGTTTGTCAAAAGCTTTTTCAGCATCAATTAAAATAATCATATGGTTTCTCTTGGTTTTGTTATTGATATAATCAATAATGTTGATAGTTTTCCTAATATTGAACCATCCCTGCATTCCTGGTGTAAAACCCACATGTTCAGAGCATATGATCCTCATGGTATGTTGCTGCAATCTTCTTGTTAGTATTTTGCTTATTTTTTGCATTATTTCTCTGTTTTGGTTCTTCCTGGCTTAGGGATCAGCACCATATTTATGATGTAAAAGGAATTTGATAGAGTTCCTTCCTCAAATATTTTTCTGAATAGTTTATATATTATTGGAATTAATTATTCTTTAAATGTTTTATAGAAATTAATTTGACCCTGGAGATTTTTTTCTGAGGGAATTCATTGATCGCTTGTGATACTTCTTTTTCTGAGATGGGATTATTTAAGTATTATATTTTCTCTATTGTTAACTTGGGCAATATACATTTCTTTAAATATCCATTTATTTCATTTATAGTATCAGATTTATTGAAATGTAATTGGGAAACATAACTCCTGTAAATGGGGATAATTTGAGGAAAGGTGTGTGGTAAAAGGGGATTTTGAAAGGAGGTTGTCAGGGATTTGCTAAGTAGGAAATCTAGGATACAGGTAGGCTGGAATAAGGAGATTCAGGATATAATATGGCTGAAGTCAGGAGTATAACACTGAAAGGAAACAAAGATGTTCAGGGAGAAGGAGAATTAATATCAACAGGCAAAGACAGCAGGCTTTACAGACTGGGACTTAGACTTAGAGACAAACTGAGAGAAATAGACTGAACTGAAATTAACCACAGGCTTTAGTTAATTTCATAGGAAGGGACTTGTTTTGAAGTTACACCTTCCTTCAAGATGGATACCCCGGACTAAAGGTAGATGTGAATAGGGAGGAGGCACTGTGGATAGGGGTTTTGAATCCCTAAGGCAGTAAAGTGGATAAGAAAGGTACAATGGTAAAGATGGTAAATTGAGGTGATAGGAGAAGTAAGGGAATGGCTGAGTTTAGGGAATATAAACACAGAGGTATAAAGAGGTACAAGGGAAAGGATGATGTATTTTGGGCAATCAGCTACAGCCTGGGAGAGACTGGGACACAGGCTTGAGACTGAGATACTTAAGGGAAACAGATTGAGCCCTTCAAGTAGGAAGGACACTTTTACAGACAAAGGTTAGGGTTAGCTAAGAATGGCTTGAAACTGACTAGAGGGCTGCTAGTCAGTTTCTCAGGTTTACAAAGCTACAGTTCAGAGGAAGTATAAGATTGTACTTCCTCCAAAATGGACACCTCCAACTCCCTTCATGACTCAGAGACTATATGATTCCTTTTTCCCTTTCCTCCTCTCTTATCAATCAACTAATGGAGTAGCCAAAGGTTTTTATTAAAAGACAAACTGAGTTTATTAATTTAAGGATTGGAAAGGATAGAGGATACAAGGTAACCATAACAGCCGCCTAGAGAAAGCTTCAGGTGGGGTAGGAGACAGGAACGTGAAACTGAGAAAGGACCTGCCTTAACTCAGCTCTCAAGTGGTTTTATAATCAATGGGGTTAGGAAAGTTGGATACAATGATTCAGTAGATAATTTTGTAACAAAGGTAAGCCCTATCTATCAAATTTAAAGCTAAGACTCCAATCTACCCTTCTTTCNAAGGACCTGCCTTAACTCAGCTCTCAAGTGGTTTTATAATCAATGGGGTTAGGAAAGTTGGATACGATGATTCAGTAGATAATTTTGTAACAAAGGTAAGCCCTATCTATCAAATTTAAAGCTAAGACTCCAATCTACCCTTCTTTCAAAACCTCAACAGAAATTCAGGCAGGGAAATTAAGATGGAGAATAAGGGAGGTTAGGGAGATTCGAAAGAAATAATTAAGCTAATAATTTTAAAGAGAAAAGCTGCAGAATATAGGCCAGGTTTCAATCCAAAGAAAGAGCTCAGATTGACCCTTCTACTCTCCACGAGTCTCCTGGGTCAACTGACTTTTCCTCAAGATTCCAAACCCTATCAACTGTCAGAAAATCTCTGCAGCAAGGCTTTGCAGGGCTGACATGTTGCACTACACTAGGAAATGTATGAGGCCATATTTGAACTTAGATCCTCTTGATCTAAGCCTTGAGATCTATCCAACATGCTACCTAGCTGTACCTTATTCTTATGGTCTCTAGTGTTTGTTTGTTTTTTTAAATAGGAATGGTGGTTGTATTTTGTCAAAAAAAATGTTTCTATTGAGATAATCATATGATTTGTATTGGTTTTTCTACTGATATGGTCAATTATGCTCACATTTTTTCCTTATACTGAACCAGCTGTGCATTTTTGGTGTAAATCCCACCTGGTTTCAATGAATGATCCTTATGATATATTGCTGCAATCTCCTGATTAGCATTTCATTGCTTTTTTTTTTGTAATCAATATTCATTAGCTAAATTTTCCCATAGTTTTCTTTCTCTGCTTTTGCTCCTCTGGGTTTTAGGTTTCAATGCCCTATTTGTGTCACAAAAGGAATTTGATAGTACTCCTTTGCCTATTTTAAAAAATAGTTTCAATAGTAATATGATTAATTGTACTTTAAATGTTTTGTAGAATTCACTTTAGAATGTATCTAGCAACTATGCTCAAAGGGCTATAAAAGAATGCCTGCCCTTTGGTCCAGCCATACCATTGTTGGGTTTCTACCCCAAAGAGATCATAGATAAACAGACTTGTACAAAAATATTTATAGCTGTGCTTTTTGTGGTGGCAAAAAAACTGGAAAATGAAGGTATGCCTTTCAATTGGGGAATGGCTGAACAAATTGTGGTATATGTTGGTGATGGAATACTATTGCACTCAAAGGAATAATAAACTGGAGGAATTCCATGTGAATTGTAAACACCTCCAGGAATTGATGCAGAGTGAAAGGAGCAGACCCAGAAGAAGGTTGTACACAGAGACTGATACACTGTGTTAAAATAGAATGTAATGGACTTCTGTACTAGCAGCAATGCAATGATTCAGGACAATTCTGAGGGATTTATGGAAAAGAATGCTACCCACATTCAGAAGAAGAACTACAGAAGTGGAAACAGAAGAAAAACAACTGCTAGAACACATGGGTTGAGGCAGACATGATTTGGGATGTAGACTCAAAATGACCACACCAATGCAACTATCAACAATTAGGAAATACTTCTTGATTGATGAAACATGTTAAAACCAGTGGAAATATGTGTGTCGGCTATGGGGGGGGGTGGGGAGGAAGGGGGTGAAGAGGAAAGTAAGAACATAAATCATGTAACCATGGACAACTTTTCTAAAAAATAAAAATTATTAAAGAAAAAAAATAGAATGCATCCAGCCCTACAGATTTTTCTTGGGGACTTTATTGATGGCTTACTCAATTTCCTTTTTAAAATAGAGGTTTTTTAGTTATTCCATTTCCTGTTTTTATATATTGGTGGTTTGTATTTTTGTAAATATTCCTTTATTTCATTAGGTTATCAAATTTAATGACATATTTTTGGGTAAAATAACTACTAATAATTGTTTTAATTCTTCTACATTGGTGGTGAATTCACCTTTTTTATTTTTGATACTATGATATGATTTTCTTTTTTAAATAATATTAAAATTGGTTTATTTACTTTATTGGTTTTATCATAAAATCAGCTTTTAGTTTTATTTATGAGTTCAATGGTTTTCCTTCTTATAATACTGATGTTACCATCTATCTTTTTTTCTGCTCACTTTACTCAATCAGTTTAAGTCTTTCTTTTATCCTGAAATGCTTTTCCTAATTTTATAAAGCATATTCATATACCACAACTTACTTCATCCATTCCCCAATTGTTAAGCATCTTCCTAATTCCCACAATTTCATTGCTATAGATGTTTTGTAGATATAAGACTTTTTCTGCTTTAATTTCTTTCTGGTCTAGTCCTAGCAGTGGTATAGCTGGATTATTTTTCATCAATAATTCCACATTGCTTTCCAGAATGGTTGCATCTATTCACAGGTCCACTAACAGTGCATCCTGAGCCACCTGTTTTTCCCAAACCCCAAAATTTTCATTTGTATCATCTTTGCTACTCTTACAATGACTATTCATAATTCTAAAAGATTAATGATGACATATTTTATTATTAATATAATATATATATCAAGCAGACAAAAAAGATTACAATAGACATAGTTTGCATAAATAAAGAATAGGTGTGTCAAGTATTTCTTTTTTTAGTATCTAGATTATTGTTGTAATCAAAATAAATATTGCTTTGAAAAGGCCAAGAAAAGGATTTATTATTTCATTGTTATATACCATATCATTTTACCTTTTTGAATAATCTTAATATTAAAATATTCAAATTTTAAAAAACAATATAGTATAATCAAATTGGTATCATTCAGGTTGATTCTATTATGTACACAAAAAAGATTAAGCATTGAGCCAAATTTTGTGGATAATCTAGGAAAGAAAAACAATCCCAAAATACTCAGATTTATTTGGTTCAAATTATTTTAATTGTTTAATAAGAAGGAATAATTGATATATGGCCCACATAGTCCCTTGACATTAACATAAAATCAACAGATTTAGAATAAGACTGATAAAATTTGAGTAGGCCATTTGGGAATATTTTATAGGAGGACACATATAAAAATCACATAATATGAAAGACTATGGTTAATTTTTTCAATCTGTATAGTTGTTGGAACTAATCATACAGATCTATTTAAAAAACAATGTACCACTTCAATATTATACCTCATGTATGGTTCTCTCTCTCTCTCTCACTTCCTCTCTCTCTCTCTCCCTCTCCCTCTCTCTCTCTCTACATATATATATATATATATGAATTGAAATTAAAATATTTTGAAAAGATTACTAAATATAAAAACTTGCTCTTAATATAGAAGCTCACTAAAATTAGTTGTAGCCATTATTATTCTGTCAAATAAACTGATGCTTGAGTACAAGAGAGGAGATTTCAACCCGGATTGACTGGCAGATCTAGAGATCATCTTTCTCTGAAAGTCATTTAGTATATCAATACCTTTCCTAAAATGTGATAATCAGAAATATGCATGATATACTAGAAGTGATCTGACCAAGAAACATTCACCTACAAATAACTTTAAAATAACACCTCAAATTGAAGTCTTAAGATGCAGAACTAAAAAAGTTCAGATCAAAATATAATTTTAGCCCAAGATGACTTAGGAGGTCAAAAAGAGAGATCTATGACATGGTTGTAGAGGGTGACCCAAAGCTCTAATAGATGAAACACCATTAGTTTAGATGGGAGCAATGTAAGCAGCAGTAGCTTTTGTAGCTCAAAAGACAGACAGTAAGGGGACCATACAACTGGTCTGAAAGAAATTATAGAAGATTATAGTCTAAGCCAGTGATTCCCAAAATGGGCGCTACCACCCCCTGGTGGGTGCTGCAGCGATCCAGGGGAGCAGTGATGGCCACAGTTTTTTTTTGTATTACATTCTATTCTGAGTTCAATAAATAGTTTCATAATTTCCAGGAGTTGCTAAGTAATATTTTTTTCTGGAAAGGGGGCGGTAGGCCAAAAAAGATTGGGAACCACTTGTCTAAGCACTGCACATAGGACTGGATGCTATTTGGAAATTCCATTGTTTATATGTATTCTGGTTCATAATTCAAGAACAGAGGAGCACTTATAGTCCAGAAGGATCAGAAGCCCCAGTAGAGAGGAAGTATTGCTTTTGGTTACAAGGGATCAGGGACCTTGAGGAACAGCATCACTTTCAGTCCTAGGGGATCTGATTCCAAGAGATAAAGGACCCTTCCTGGGTAAAAACCAGAATATAGACCAAGAGAACAGTGACAACAGTTCTTCCCAAATGACACAATTCTAGAAGTAACAAAAATTTCCAACCCCTACAGAACAACCTTTGAAAAGTGCAGTGAAAAAAATGCAAGCTTGAAAGAGTATCTCTCCCACTGTAGCATCCATGATCCTGAGAGGAGTCAAAGCTGCCTCACAGAATTCCATAGTGCCCCTCAGAACTCCAAGAGAGGGGGCAGTTGAGGGCAGTTGGAGACCTGAGTATAAAGGCCACGTTACCCTTCGTGGAAGGACACTTTGATCACACTCCTTGGGGGTTCAAGGGCTGTTCACTCACCTCTGACCTCCAGGGGCTGAGTGTTTCATTACTGGTTTCAATTGAGAGAATATCTCAGCTGCAGCATCGAAGTTCATTTCTATATAGACCTTCAAGCAAGATTACCTTTACACCTTCATCTTAGTTACATTAGATTAAAAGAAAGATTATTTAGGGAGTGGGAAAGGAGTTAAGTTGTTCAAAACACATACCCCTTGGTAATATGCAGCCAACCTGTGTATTGAAGATTTTAGTTAGCTTACCTCCCTTTCCATACCTAACCCATTTCCCTTCACCCTGTCTTCCTGAAAACATTAAATCCCTTTGCTTGTTAGATACTGAGCCTGTGTGAAGATATAGTTGGGGAATACTCACCATCATTATACTTTACCCAACCAAGACCTCCTTCCAAGCTAGAACTGGTGCAGTTTCTGTCCTAAGAGCCTGTCATCTGGTTTGAAGATAACCTGGCCTCATCTATTCCTAGGGTGTGGGGAATAATTTTAAACAGAGAGAGTTAATAACTTCTGTGGGATTATTCCCTATAAATTCACCATCTAGGCCCCGAATTAGTGAGCTTGAACTGCCTCCATACCTGATTCAAAGAGTTACAGTTTAACTGCTCCTCTTAGGGGGTGGAAGAGGAATTCTACTTTACTCTCTTGACTTTACTCACAGAAAAATACTCACTATACTCTCTTCTCCCTGCCCCCTGTTAAGCCAGCCTGCTTCTTCACTGATAGAGACTCCATATATTCAATTGCTAATCTGACCCAAGTTAACACCACCCACCATAGTGGGAACAAACTTTAACCCAAAGTTCAATGTTAAGAAATAGAAAGGAAAAGTGAACAAACAGCAAAAAAGTACTTGACCATAATAAGTTACTAAAGTAACCAGGAAGATCAATACATAAAGTCAGAAGATGAAATGAAACCAAAACACTTAACCAGCTATAAGCAAAGGTACAAAGAAAAATGTTAATTAAAAGCAAACCCAATAAGAATTGCTAGAAGACCTAAAAGGGAGGGCACATAAATGAAGAGAGTGGTCAGAAATAAAACAGATATTAGAAGAGGGAAAGGATTAAAAAAGAAATAGAGGATAAAGAGAAGAAATTAGGATTAAGGGAAATGCACAAGTTCCTATTCTTCCTAGAGCCACATATGGTTCTGACATGTTTCTTTTTTCTGTTTCATAATCTTTCCTGGATTTTTTAGATTTTATGAATAAAGCATTCCTGAGCTTGATAGCTGAAAAACTGTGAGGAACAGACTAGAATTGAAAAACAAATTGTGTTATGCCAATGTAAAGGATTATCATTTTGCTGTAAGAAATGAAGAAAAAGGCAATTTCAAAGAGATTTGGAAATAATTATATGAACTGGTACAGAGAAAAATGAGCAGAAGCAGAAGATCAATTCATAACATCAATATCAAATTAAAGAACTCTAATCAACTAGTGAACAGTTACCATTCCTAGAGACTGATGAAGAATATACTGTAAATCACATGATAGAAAGATGAAAAATTAATATGTAGAATAAGGTTCCCAATGAATAATTTTTTTCTTAATTGTACTAACATGATACTGAGGTTCTTTCTTCCTTTTATCAAATGTCTTATCTTCTCAATGAGGAAGGAGGAACAGAAATAAAGAAGAGAACTTGGAACTCAAAACTTTTTATAAATCTTTAAAAAATTATTTTGGGGTATATTTAATGTGATAAAGATATGTTAAAATAATAAATAACCATGTTTTTCTTCAGTTCTATACGTATATTCTATTTGTTTTAACTAAAATTTAAGATTTTTCATTTATTATTCAATTCAGTCTGTATTTCTTTTTTCTGTTAATCACTATCCTTTGTAATTGATCACTAAAACAATTCCAAATGTATCTAAATTCTGGATATTTTTGACTGATTCTCTGCATGTTATCCATAAAAATATCATAAAACTGACAAATGCTTTTGCAAAAATCCAAGCATATATTCCTTAGAACATTGATGGGCAAACTTTAAAGAGGGGGCCAAAGGAAAGGAAATGCTCATCTGTCCTTCTGTTTCTAAGGCAACTCTTTCAAAGTTTCATTGTATTGTATCCTACTCATTGTATTTGTCAGATTAAGAATAATGTCTTGTAGCCAGATAGAACATTTCAGGGGGCCACATCTGGCCCGTGGGCCATAGTTTGCCCATTATTGCCTTAGAACATTCACATTATCAACAAGGCATAAATTTGTAAAAAAAAACTAAAGCAAAAATTTTTAAGAAGAGAGAGTGAGAACTTAGCATAAAAAGGTTATTAGACATCACTAATGGGATGCAATGAAGTCATTCTAAGAGAAAAGATTTTTCTATGTAAATCTGGTCAACATCTTAGGCTTGAATATCAATTAAATAAAACCATCTAGTGATAAAAAACCAAAGATGGTCTTCATTTTTTCTACCTAATTTTACTGAGAGTTATAGTGTTAAAGATTTTAACAATTAATACAGGCTACTTTATACTCAGCCCCATTGTTTTACTTCAACTTTCACAAAAATATGCTTAGGTAGAGCCTCTTGAAAAGGAATTAAGAATCCCTATCATTATGGTAAATGAGTTTTCATCTTCCCTGAGTGAGAAATTAGAATAGGTTAAATTCTTGATTGAATAAAATAGCAACTGATCACAGATGAAATTGGAGAATATCGTAGGCACCTCTAAGTTTATCTAAATCTTTAATTCAGACTTTAAATGGTATTTCCTTTCCCATAATGATGTTATAGAATTTGATTCATACCTACATTGATGTTTTAATAGAGTTCTATTTTACTAGAGGAATTATAATTCTAATATAACTTCCTCACCTTACTTTAAAATATATAAATATACTAGCCAGTATTCAATAAGAAGATACTTCTATCTGTGGCAATAACTCCTCCTAATAATTGGGGGCACAGGGTAATTGAAGATAATAGAGAATGTGTATGCTACTTCAGTCCTTGCTGTATCACTCTTCCTCTTCCTTCTTCCTTTACTTCTCTCTCTCTCCCTCTCCCTCTCCCTTTTTCCATACACATATATGAAGATATCTATATTTATGTATGTATAAGGCAATACCTAAAAGATCTGCAATTTCATTGGCATGGTAACTACTTCCAGGGATATGGACCCTAATCTGCTTATAATACAATAGCAGGTTGTCCTTAAGCCCAAACGAAAAACTCAGAGCCAAGATGGCTGATTAGAACAGAAATTTAGAACCACTCTGAGAATCTTCTCAAACCAAGCTTAAAATAACACCTCAAAATGAATACTGGAGGGACAGAACCACAAAGGAGAAGGAGAGAAGTAACTCTCCTGCAGAAAGCAACTTGGAAGTGTGTGTTTGGAATTCAGGGAGGTGCCATTTAAAAGTATCTTACAAACTTCCTGTGGACATGTGGGGAACTTTGAGACTACATTTCCCGTGATCCAATGGGTTTCCAGTTTCTGACGTGAATACGTCAGACAACGGGAACCAACGTTGAGCTTGACTTAAATTTGGAGGTCGGGCTTGAGACACTCTTTTTTTGCTACCTGAGTGGGCTCTCTTGTGTATGAGAAAGACAAGATGAAAGGAGATAGGTACTGGTGGGCATTTTGAATAGATTTCTTACAGGCTGTGGTTGATTTATCTCTATCAGCATGTCTTTAATTAAAAAACTATTTCCCCTTATAATATTGGCCTTCATTATTTTCAAAAATAACAGTTTGGGGAACCAGAAGTTTGGATTTGGGACCCTAAATTTTTTAGATAGCCTAAGAAGACATGCGACTTCTGAGACCCGCAGCCTCACACAAGCTCCTTTTCCATGCCTACTCCTCTCCCTATTCTTCCCAGCCTCAAGGCTGCTTTTCAGGGAAAAGGGAAAATGGTTTTAATTGCCGCTGGGCTGGAAGTTCTTTAGCCCAGTGCCGGGGCCTGGTGGTCCCTACCCACACTGTTCAAATGCTGAGTTTCCTGCTGCCACCTCTGCCACTTCCCCTGATCTCTGCCGAATCCCAAATCCTGAGCCCACCAGTACAGACTGCTGGCCTCCATTCCTGCATGCCTTGTTCTGACTTGCCTCAATCTTTGGAGACTGCCACTGCCACTTAAAATTTGGGAAGTATTGCCCCCCCGCTCTCTTGTTACTGACTTTTAACCTGAAAGACTCTTTTACTCCATTCTAGCCCTCCATGTGTCTCTTCTAAAGCCTGACCTAGGCACCCCCATCCACAATCACTCCACGTGAGATTTTCTAAAACCTGACCTAAGTTTTTATCCAGCCCCTCCCCCAAGCTCCCACATAGGCGTAGCATTTACTCTTCATCGGGCTGCATGGCCTATTTCAACCTTTCTTGCAATTATTAAACTTGAAACTCAGGGGAACTTTGAATTTTAAAACCCCTTAAGCTCAGAGCAAAGCTCAATCAGAAGAACCTTAAATTGAACCAGCGGTGGACTTTTAAACCTCAGAACTGAATGGGTTTTATTTATGTTTTAAAGAGACTGTATCTTACTGTATTTTGCTTATTGGTTTGGGGAATTAATTTTGTCATTTTTTTTGTTGATTTTCCTGTTGCACTGACTCATTTTAAGCTAATGAAGTTTTGGCTGCAAGAGTAATTCTGCTTATGATTTTATTGTAACTCCCAAATAATGAAAAATCTATTAGAACCTGTAGAAGAGGGTTTTTGACTGTATAGCTTGTTATCTGGTACTCATATTGTATTTCCTAATTCATTTACTGAATCAAAACAATGCTGTCCTTCTACCATTTGAACATCTTACACATTTTAAAGTTGTAAATTGCCTCATATATATATACTGGATTTATAGGAGCACGTGTCTATCTTGGTAATTGTGTACAACCTTGGAGATGCCTTGAGATTTAAATTGTAATTTTGTGAGAGGTCTTTTAAATTTTATTTTAGATCCTAGTCCCTTCTGTATAAATGATAAGGTTTTCATGCATTTATTTTAAGGAATTGTTGTCTTAAAGGATAAGCTTTATATATTTTATTATGAAGAATTGTTGTCTTATATATTTTTTTAAAACAGGAAGCCAGGAAAACTCCTGTATGGTGATGTTAGTCTCTATGTTTTAACCTGCTTTTATCAGAAGGATCTAGAATTCTTAAGGATAATTGTTGAGAAGATATCTTAGCCAAGGTTTGAATTTGTAACAAGTATATGATTTTTATACATCATAGCAAGTGAATATAATAATGGGTTGTTTATTATTGTTTTAAAATGTGTTATTAGAAATTATGGTACTTTATTTGAATATGCATTGTGAATCTGCTATTCTGTAACACAGCTCATACAAAGGCTTAACAGGAGATCAATCTCATTTTTGGTTGAAATACTTTTCACTAGTTCTAAGCTATTTATTTTTTTATTTTAAAACCTTTTTTATTTTCTTCCTTACACATATGCAATGCAATATGTGTTCTTTTCCCATTTTTTATCCTTGAGAGCATTGTATTTTTTCCCTGAAATTTTAATTTCCTTATTACCTTTTCCTTTAAAAATTTTAATTGGATTTTTTTTCCTTTTTTTCTCATCTTGTACTGGAAGTACATATATAATCATTATTTATCCTCTTTTTTTTATTTTACAGTGATATAAGATTACTGTAAATATATATTTACTATAATGATGCAAACCTGAAGAGCCTGAGACTATGGTAACCTGCCAATTATTGGTAAATATCATGGTACTGTGATTTAATGTCTCTCTGTCTGATTCCAGGAGAAATGCTAAAAAGAGCCACAAGGTCATGGAGACTGACTGAGAATTTGTAAAGTGCCCAGGCAAAAGGCCATACAGGTCATGAATTGCAAAAGTCCAAGCCAGTACTGAAGGGCTTGAAACTGGGGTTTGAGTTTTTGGAGTCACAGTCTTTTCTAACATTTTAGAGGATTAGGGTCCCCTTTAACTTAGATTCCTAGTAAAGCAGCTAAGATTGGCTATTATTGGCTCATTCCCTGAGAAGGTGCAGGAAAAAATCAGACCAGAGAGAGACCTTCCCCTTATTTCTCTTATATATAGAGAGAATGGCAATTTCTGTAGTCCTGACCCTGAACAGGTATTTTCAAACTGCTTAAATCACTTTAATTGGGCCTTGATTCAAGGGCCTGTTATTCTTTTTATTTTTTTTAATTTCTTTTGCCAATTGATTCCATACAACCCCGCGACTCAGCCATATATCCTTAGCTGAGAAATGTGTTGTTTAGAATTTTCCTCAGGGGGATGTGAGTTAAGTATTTTTTTTTAAATTGATAATGTAAAAAATATATGTGTATTTAACTCTTTTAGGAGTAATTTCAGGGGGAAATGTATACTTCTTAGAAGGAAACCTATGATTTATAATCTATAATGTAAAGTTTAAATTCTTTTGAGAGTAATTTCAGGATAAGGATTTTGCCATCTCCCCAGAATCCAGACAATGAACTGTTTGGTGGAGGCACCATGAAGATACCTGAAGACCCTTCACTGGACCATGAAAATCTAATTTGAACTTTGGGTGCACTTGATTTGAACTATGGGGAGTTGAATGAATTGAATGCATTTGTTTTGAATGTACACTCTTATGCCAATAGGGGACTGCCCCCAAATTGGCTTTTTGTCAATGAGGCTAGTTTTATCCATTTATTTTATCCCCAAATTCTTGCAATTTAGAAGTTGACTATGTTTACAGATCCAGCGAAGAAAAAAGGGCCAACCCTTTTTTTTTGCTGGATCTCAGGGGGAAATGTGTGTTTGGAATTCAGGGAGGTGCCATTTAAAAGTATCTAACAAACTTCCTGTGGACATGTGGGGAACTTTGAGACTACATTTCCCATAATCCAATGGGTTTCCGGTTTCTGATGTGATTACGTTAGAGAATGGGAACCAACATTGAGTTCGACTTAAATTCGGAGGTCAGCCTTGAGATGGTCTCTTTTGCTACCTGAGAGGGCTCGCTGGTGTATGAGACAGACAAGATGGCAGGAGATAGGTACTGGCGGGCATTTTTAATAGATTTCTTACAGGCGTGTGGTTGATTTATCTCTATCAGCATGGCTTTAATTAAAATACTATTTTCCCTTATAATATTGGCCTTCATCATTTTTTAAAATAACAGAAGGAAGGCAGAGAGGGTCCATTTCACTGGGATGAGGGGGAAGCACAGCTGAAGCAAAGGCACATCAAGGAGTATAAGATTCTCACCTCCCACCCTACAGCCCAGTTTCTGAACCTGTTCCCAAGCCAACTCAAAACCCTGAGATCCTGAACAAACCAAAAGTAGAGCATCCCATTTCAATGCCTTGAATTTCCAAGCCCCAGCACAAGCCATGGCTGAGGCTCCAAGACATAGTATAAGATAGTCTATGGCTCCTGTCCCATTCAAGCCCAAGGGGAGGCCTAGAGCCTCTCCTGAAGCCTAAAGTGAGGCCCCATGCTCCATTACTGGGAAGTCCACAGAGCACCAGACTGGTATAAGTCCAAAGTGGGGCTCTAAGCCTCAACCAAAACTACAATGAAGATTCAAATTCTAGCCAAATCCTATTAAACCCCATTTCAAGGCAGTCTGCTATGTACCAGACTGGTGCTAGCCTGAGGGAAGGCCCAAAGGCCTGCCTAAGATTCCACTGAGCTGAGAGATTCAATACAAAGCAGTCTGCAGTTCACCTGACCTGTGTTAACCCCAAGTAAGACTGACAACCTCTGCCTAGGCTAGAGAGGAGGGCCTATGTCCCAGAAAAAGGTAGCTTAGAGTGCTCTTTGCTTTGCAAGCCATCATCACTCCTTACAGGAAATTGAAACAGCAGGGGCAGGTGGATTTCAAAGCTCTCAGACCACAGGTCATTATACCACCTTGGTTGAACTGAAATTAGCAGAAGACCAGAACTAGACCTGAGGGTAGCACTAAGGAAATAGTAAATTTTAAGAGTCCCTCCTCTACCTTGAGATCAGAGCCCACCTAAGATTAAAAAAAAACCCAAGAAAATAGAAAAATAAGCAAACAGAAAACAAACAACCAAAGGATAGAAATTATTGTGGGAACAAAGAAGAGCAATGCATACATTAAGAATGGGATAGTGAGATCAAAGCAATCACATGCAAAACTTCAAAGAAGAATGCAAATTAGTCTCAATCTTCATAAGAGATCAAAAGGGAATTCAAAATTCAAATAAGGAGGCAGAAGAAAAATGAGAAAAGAAATAAAAATAATGCAAGAGGAAATAATATCTTAAAAGGCAGAATTTGACAAATGGAAAAAGAGGTAAAAAATATCCAAAGAAGAGTTCTTTAAGAAGTAGAATTAGCAAGTGGACACAGTCAAGAAGAAGGAATGAACCATAGCTTCTCTGTGTCACCATGTGAATCCTCTTTTACCAAGATTAAAATATTGCCACAAAATGAATACAAGAATGAAAGAACCAACAACGGGGCAGAGTGAAACAACTTTCAAGAAAAGAAAAACCCAAAAGGTAGGAAGAAATCATCTGGGGAACTGTGATAAGAGGAAAACACAGCCAGAGAAAAGGCTGTAACAAAGAGGGAAGAGCAAACTAAGATCAAGCCACCCTCCCCTCCCACACCCACATCTGCTTTTCCAAGTTCAGAACCAGGTCCCAGGCTAACATTCAGACTCTGAAGTCCTTCCTGGGCAAATAGTGGTTCAAGCCAACCCATACCCCTTGAAATTCCAAACCTATGGAGAGATCTGGAGTCCCAGCCCAGTGTAGTCTGGGCTGAAGTAGGATGATCTGTATGGGCCCAGAGAAAATCCTGGATTTCTAGTCTTGCCTTGGAATAAGGACATAGTACACAGTTTGGGGTGGCTGATAGTACTAAGTGCTAAACCATTGATCTTTCTGTGTAAAGTTCAGGGCAGAGCTCCAAAAGGGGACAATCAAGGGTGTGCCGTATTGGATCAAGTACACTGAGCCTACACCTGGGGCTAGAATTTGATCAGACCCTGAACTGATCAAGTTGAGAGTAAAAGTAAAAGCTTACTCCCAAGCCTGAGGCAAGTCCTTAAGCCATTAGCATCTCAACAGGGAAGAGGGGTTCTCAGAGCTCTCAGCCCTCAGACCCAGAAAATAAGCTGAGAATAACATCAAGCAAGTACTGAAGTTTAAGAGGGTACCCCAAATTCCCAGAAAACAGATATAATTAGATAAGTTTGCTCATTTGAGCAAACAACAAGAAATAGCACCTAAATCTAAAGAATTTTTATGGAGACAAAGAGCAAGGTACAGATTAAAAAGGGGACAGTAAAAACAAAGGAAACACATACAAAGTCTGAAAAAAAAAAGTATGGATTTGGCACATATTCTTGAAGAGTTCAAAAACCAATTAAGAGAGGTAGAGGAAAAGTGGGAAAGAGAAATGAAAGTGAGAAATGAGAAATCAAGAAATAATGAAGTAGAATCAATGAAATTAAAAAAAAAAACAGAAGAAAACATGAAATATCTTATGGTAAAAAAACAACTGATCTAGAACATACATCTGGGAAAGACAATTTGAGAATTATTGGAAAACCTAAAAGCCGTGATCAAGAAAAAAACTAGGACATCATATTACAGGAAATTATAAAAGTTATCAAAGATAACTGCCCAAAGATCCTCAAAAAAGAAATTGAAATTGAAATTGAAAGAATTCACAGATTACCTCCAGAAGTAAAACCTCAAATGACAACTTTGGGAAATATAATAGCTAAATTACTGAGCCACCAAGCTGGGAAGAAAATTCTTCAAATATTCAGTATGAAACCATTCAAATACCATGGAACTACAATCAGGATTATACAGGACCTAGTAGCTTCTACATTAAAGGATTGAAAGACATGGAATATGATGATATTCAGGAAGAGAAAAAATTTAGGTTTGCAACCCAAAGTAACCCATGCAGCAAAACTGAGTATATTCTTTCAGCAGGACGAATGGGCATTTAATTAGACAGAAGATATCCAGGCATTCCTGAGGAATAAGACAGACCTAAATAAAAAATGTGAAGTCCAAAAATGAAACAAAAGAGAAACACAAAAAGGTATATAAGAAGGAGAAAATTTAAGGGACTCATTAAGGTCAAAATGTTTATATGTTTACATAGAAAGAGGATTTCTGTAATTCTCAAAAATTACCCTATAGTAGAGAAGATAGAAGGAATTAACTCAGTAAGAGGGTGGAGAAGTAAGCTGATTATAATGATTTGATGTATATGATGATATATGATGAATTGAGTGTGTATGTAAATGTGATAACATAGAATGCTATGTATATGTGATATGATATGTATGCTTACGAATGATATGTAAAAATCAAAGTCTGAAAGAGAAGGTTGCATTGAGAGAAAAGGGAATGGAGCAATAGAATCAGGTAATTATATAACATAAAGAGGCATGAAAAATCATTATAGCTATGGGAGAATAAGGATGGTGACAGGTAATACTTAAACTTTACTCTCATCTTAACTAGTTCAGAGAGGGAAAAACAAATATACTCAGGGGGATATAGAATTCTATCTCACCCCACAGAGAAGTAAAAGTAGAATAAGACAAAGAAGAAGGAGGTTGGGGGGAGGGGAAAGTGTGGGGGTTGGGGGTGAAAAAAAAACAAAATACTGGTTCAGAAGAACAGAGAGGCATGGAATAGGACAGGACCTAAAGGGAATAGTAGGATAAAGGGCAATACACAGGTAGTAATCATAATGCTGAATATAAATGGGATGAACTCACCCATTAAAAGGAAGCAGATACTAGAATGGATTAAAAACACAGAATCCTACTATAGGTAATTTAGAAGAATCACATTGGAGGCAGGGTGACACATAAACAGATTCAAGGCAAAAGGCTGAAGGAGAATTTATTGTGTATCATCTAATTATAAAAAGCAGGAGTAGCAATCATAATACCAGACAAAACCAAAGAATAGAATGGTTTGATTAAAAGAGATATGGAAGGAAATTACATTGTTCTAAAAGGTACTATAAACAATGGAGTAATATCATTATTAACATTTATGCACCAAATGGTATAATATCTAGATTTCTAAAGGAGAAATTAAAGGATCTTAAAGGGGAAATAGATAGGAAGACCATACTGGGGGATCTCAAACTTCACCTTTCAGAACTAGATAAATCAAAACATAAAATAAATAAGAAAGAAGTAAGAGAAGTGAATGAAATGTTAGAAAATTAGAGTTAATAGATATCTGGAGAAAATTAAACAGGGATAAAAAGGAACATATCTTCTTCTCAGCAGTACATGGTACATATACAAAGATCAACCATGTACTAGGGCATAGAAATATTGCAAACAAATGCAAAAAAGCAGAAATAATAAATGCCACTTATTTAGATTATAATGCAATACAAATTATGATTTAAAAGGGTCCATGGAAAGGCAATTTAAAATTAGTTGGAAACTAAATAATCTAATTCTTTGAAACAAGTGAATTAAAAGAGAAATCACAGGGGGCAGCTGGGTTGCTTGGTGGATACAAAGCCAGGCCTACAGACAGGAGATCCTAGGTTCAAATCTGGCCTCAGACACTTCCCAGCTATGTAACCCTGGGCAAGTCACTTAACCACCATTGCCTAGCTCTTACCACTCTTCTGCCTTGGAACCAATACACAGTATTGATTCCAAGATGGAAGGTAAAGGTTTAAAAAAAAAGAGGAAATCACAGAAGAAATTATGGACTTCATTAAAGAGAATGACAATGAGGAGACAACATATCAAAATCTATGGGATACAACCAAAGCAGTACTGAGGGGGAAAATTTATATCTCTCAGTGCCTATATCAACAAAATAGAGAGGGAGGAAATTAATGAATTGGCATTCCAACTTAAAAAAATTAGAAAAAAGAACAAATTAAAATCCAAAACCAAAAACTAAATTAGAAAGATAGTTAAATATTAGGAAAACCATTCACATAATTGACCATATCAATAATCAAACTGACATAAGTCACATGATTATCTCAATAGATGTAGAAAAAGCCTTGGATAAACTACAGCACCCATTCTTATTGAAAACACCAGGTAGTATAAGAAGAGAAGTGCCCTTCCTCAAAATAATAAACAGTGTATATCTAAAACAATCAGCAAGTATCATTTATAATGGGGACAAGTTAGAATCCTTCCTAATAAGATCAGGAGTGAAGTAAGGATAGCCATTATCATGTCTCTATTATTTAATGTTGTACTAGAAATGCTATCAGTAGCAATTGGAGAAAAAAAAGAAATTGAAGGGATTAAAGTAGGCAATGAGGAAATTAAACTATCACTTTTTACAGATGATATGTTGGTATACTTAAAAAGTCCTAGAAAATCAACTAATGGGCTAATGGAAATAATTAACAATTTTGGAAAAGTTTAAGGGTAAAAAATAAACCCACATAAACCATCAGCATTTCTATATATTTCCAACAAAACCCAGCAGGAGGAGTTAAAAAGAGAAACTGAATTTAAAATCACCCTAGACAATATAAAATATTTAGGAATCAATCTACCAAGATAAACACAGGAAGTATATGACCATAACTAAAAAAATACTTTTCACGCAATTGAAACTGAATCTAAATAATTGTTAAAACATTAATTGCTCATGAGTAGGATGAGCTAATATAATAAAAATTATAACCCTATCCAAATTAATTTACTTATTCAGTGCTATACCAATCAAACTACCAAAAAATGTTTTTATGGAGTTAGAAAAAATTATAGCAAAGTTCATCTGGAAGATCAAAAGATCAAGAATATCAAGGGAAATGATTTTAAAAATGTGAAGGATGGAGTCCTAGCAGTATCAGATCTTAAACTGTACTATAAAGCAGTGGTCATTAAAACAGTATGGTATTGATGAAGAGAAAAAAGGGTCGATCAATAGAATAGATTAGGGGTAAATGAACTTAACAAGTAAGTGTTTGATTAACCCGAAGATCCCAGCTTTTGAGACAACAACTCACTACTTGACTAAATCTAATGGGAGAATTGGAAAACAGAATGAGAAAAATTAGGTCTAGATCAACATCTTCAAAATGTTTGGATCAGTTAATACCTCCACCAACACTATATTAGTCAACACTCATTTATTAAGTATCAACTTTGTGCCAGGCTTTATTAAGTATCTACTTTATGTGTAAAGAAGTGAAGATATATAAAACTTTATAAAAAGATGGCATTTTCAAGGCACTCAATATGAAAATGATAGGATGTGTTTACACAGTAGAGGGAAGTTAACTTAAGAGATAAAACATAAGCTTTGAGAGTTGAAGTTCAGAAGATAAAATGAAAAAGACCTTTTAGCGAAGGTGAGATTTGAGTTTCAAGGAAATCTTGAACAAAACCAGAGAAGTCAGGAGGCAGAGTTAAAAAAGAGTGGTCTAGGCATGGGGAATGAATCATTGAAAAAGTCTGATCATGTCAGCCATCTTATTCAATAAAGTCCAGCGGATATAACATAAAACCATTTATTTGGAGTTCAAAGTCCTTCATAAAGTCTATTCTTTTAAAAATCTTATTCTCTACCTAAACTCAGGGATCCAGGATCAGTCATCTCCTTGATATAGAATATCTCATATTCTAAGTCTGTGCATTTTTACTAGTTATCCCTCATTTCTAGAATTCTCTCTGTCCTCATTTTGGTGATTTCACTTTCTTCAGTCTAAGATAAAATCCATACTTTTATAATCAGCCTTTTCTAATCCTCTTTAATTCAGACTTCAGAGAGCTTATAAATATACTGAATTAAGAGAAGGTGGAGGCACCAATTTTGCAGGTCCTTTTTCAAGGAATGGAAGGAGAATTATAGGACATTTGATTAGGGGAATGATCAGATTAAATAAGAGTCCCTGATTTGAATTGTATTACAGTATCCACTGTATTACAATACTCATATGTGAAAAGATAATCATAATTCTCAATATCTAGCTTACAATTGGCTAATATTTGGAGCATAATTGGAGCTTAATAAATATTTTTTGATTAAAGAATTGTCATTTTGCAGTTTTTTCTATTATTCAAGTTATTAAAAAGGAAACATGAAATCCTTTTTGAAACTCTCATCAGATATGTATGAATAATGTTTTACCTGATAAGTCTGTAATTGAGCTAATTTTGTAGATAATTTCTGAAAAAAAGTCAGAATACTTTTCCCTATCCTATAATTTGCAAGTTTAGCTATTACTACAGTAAAATATTAGCATCAAAGTTTTAATGTAACTTCCAAAGATGTTTAAGTCACCATTAAAGCTTTTCTGTGGGCACCTAGAGAATATGCTTTAGTAAGTCAAATTTGGCACTCTGATTCCTACCTATATGTGTCTTCCATTAACTTTGTCATATGAAAATCAATAGGCATTAGTAGCATACTTAGGAATAGGCAGAATTTAGACCTTTAATATCATTTAAGTATCAACTCAGTTTGAATTCACTGACTTTAAGCTGTAGAAAATAAGTTCCAGATTTATTTTCATAATTTGTATAGTTTATTTGAGTTTTTTAAAAACCCTTATCTTGTCTTAGAATCAATCAATACTTTGTATTGGTTCTAAGGTAGAAGAGTAGTAAGAGCTAGGAAATGGTGGTTAAGTGACTTGCCAGGGTCACACAGCTAGGAAGTATGTAGGGCTAGATATGAACCTAAGATATCCTGTTTCAGACCTGGTTTTCTCTACACTGAACTACTCTAGCTGTCCCCTGACTTTTGATACTATATATACAAGCAATTTTTGGATAGTAATTCTTATTAAAAAAGAAAATATTTCATTTAAGTGTATGATCAAATAGTATGTAGATAATTTCAGTAATTACTCTATATTCAAAACACACAAAGTACAAATGGCATAATATAATTCTCTAATTCACGAGGAATGTTTTTTTTGATATTAAATAGTTGCACATTTAAAATGATTTAATAACATTTTAAAATGATAATCAGAATGAGTTAAATAATACAAATTATAATTTGTAATCATTACTAATATTAATGATGATAATGATAGTCATTATATGTATGTTTTCATGATTGTGCCTTTATAGTACAATAAATGATCAGAGTTCTAATAAAAATTTCATGTCATTTCTAAAGCAACATAATATATATATATATAATAAACATAATCATTTTTGGTCAAACTTAGGTAGATAATAAAAATGTGAGTTAACTAAAACTGTTCATTTCAAACCAGATTTCACATTGGAAATAAGAAAAGACATTTGCCTTCTAGGTACTTACCAATTTCATTAGATGTGATGGATTTTTTGTATTATAGAGATTCTTAGGAGATGAAAAATACTGATTGCTTCTCCTTTCTAATATAGTCATAGTTCATGTCTTGGAACTAGTGCTATTGTCAGAGTGAATAATATTTTAATATGTTTAGGTATGGCCTAATTCTTCTTGATAGAAAAATGAAATGACTCTTAACATTAGGGGAGTTTGTTATCAGTCACTTGAGTAGCATTGATGTCAAATATTTCTAATGATGAGTTAGAACTTCAGGTAAGATTTTGAAACAGAAAACTAATGGATAAAATGTATACCCTACAACTTTCTCTTTGGGTGGTTTGTACAAATCAAACATTGTATATCTTGGCAATTCAGAAAGCTTTTCAAAAATGGGTATGAGGAGAAGCTAGATTTCTAAATTGTCATGTCCTACAGGGTTAGTTCTGAATAGACTAACTTATTTCCATTTTAACTTTTACTGGTAAATTTTTGCTATGACAAACTCCAAATTCTTTGAGGAATCTAAAGCTCTGAATAGAACACTTTTTAAAATAATTTCACAATATAACAAAAAATAGTCAGACATACAGGAAAATAAAGAACTTTGCAACAAATTTTAATCCGCAAGTACTTCTTGAAATATAGCCCAGATATGTTATAACAATGTCAAGCAAAATACAAATTGAGAACTGATCCAACCATTCTGGATGGCAATTTAGAACTATGCCCAAAGAGTGATAAAAGAATGCCTGTCTTTGATCCAGCCATACCATTGCTGGGATTATACCCCAAAGAGATCATAGACAAACAGACTTGTATGAAAATATTTATAGCTGAGCTATTTGTGGTGGCAAAAAACTGGAAAGCAAGGGTATGCCCTTCAATTGGGAAATGAATGAACAAATTGTGGTATATGTTGGTGATGGAATACTATTATGCTCAAAGGAATAATAAATTGGAGGAATTCCATGTGAACTGGAAAGACCGCTAGGAATTGATACAGAGTGAAAGGAGCAGAGCCAGAAGAACGTTGTACACAGAGACTGATATACTGTGGTAAAATCGAATGTAATGGTCATCTGTGCTAGCAGCAATGCAATGACCCACGACAATTCTGAGGGATTTAGGGAAAAGAACGCTACCCACATTCAGAGGAACAACTACAGGAGTGGAAACACAGAAGAAAAACAATTGCTTGAACACTTGGGTTGATGAGGACATGATTGGGGATGTAGACCTGAAAGGACCACACCAATGTAACTATCAATAATATGTAAATAAGTCTTGATTGACCACACATATTAAAACTAGTGGAAATGTGAGTTAGCTAAGGGGGGGTTGAGGAGGTAAAAGGTAAAGTAAAAACATGAATTATGTAACCATGGAAAATTTTTCTAAAAATAGAAAATTAATTTAAAAAATACAAGTTAGACATGCTGCATATTGTCAAGTACTTAGCAGGCATTTAAATTCATAAATATCTTTTAGACTGAGGTACTACCCCACACCTATCAGATTGGCTAATATAGTAAAGTGATAAATGTTGGAGGGGAAGAGGCAAAAAGGGACACTAATTCATTGTTGGTGGAATTGTGACATGATCCAACCATTCTGGAGGGCAATTTGGAACTGAGCCCTGTAATGCGAAAGATGCAAGAGAGGCTTTTGCTCTTGCAGGGGGCCAACTGAAAACTTCTGGCAGTTAGAAGCCTTAGGATTCTGAGAGGAGTCAGTTGGTTAGTGAGCCTTGAACAGAGTGGAAGGACCACTAGAGCTCTCTTTTGACTTTCCATTTTGCTTTTGGCCTGTGCTTTGTCTCTGGACAATTTGAACCTAGTTAATTTCTCTGGACCTCTCCCTGACCTTCCCCATATTATTTCGCTATTCCCCTGCCTGTTTTCCTAGGGCTCTGGGAGACAGGGTGGTTTTTGGGTTTTTAGTGAATAGACTTTGTGGGTTTAGTTTTCCTCAGTAGGCAAATAGGACATCCTTGAATTCAAACTATCCCTTTAGTATTCCCTCTACTTTAAGAGCAGTCAAATATTCCTGGCTGAGAGAAGCATGTTCCTCTCTCAGTCTAACCCAATCCTGTGACCCTTCCCCATCTTGAGTTTCTCCCTAGAGGCTGTCTGAAACCCCAAACAACTCTCTCCTTCTTGATCAACCCTGAACACTAATAAATCTCTTTGTTACCTAAACAAACCCTCTGAAGAATCATTGTGTTGAAGAATTAGGCAAGGGTTGAAGGGGAAGGATTTATTTTCTTTATTTCTTGAGGGAAACTGGAGGCATCCATCTTGGGAGGAAGTAGTTGCCCAATGCTTCCTCCTGAATCCCTTCAGTTTCACTGACAGGGAGGAGCCTTGTGATTCCTCCTTTGAGGACTTGAGAAACTGACAAGAAAGCCCTCAAGTTAGATTCAAACCACTTTTGACTAGCCCTGTTCTTTGTGTCTGTAGAAGTACCTTTCTTGCCTGGAACGGTTTAGCCTGTTATCCCCAATGTCCTCTGTCTCTAGCTTGGGTGTCTAGTCTGGGTTAGCTGCCTCTCCTGAACATCTCACACTGTATCCTTACCATCCTAATGCTGCCTTGTCTATTCCTCCCTAAACTCAGCCTTCCCTTTCATTCCTCTCCTATCACCTCAATCACCTTTACCCCTCTGTCACTCAGCAAGGGAAGAAGAGCACCCCCCCCCAATTTTAGTGTCTCTCCTTTTTATCCATAACAGTTCAAAGGTCTATAAAACAATTCATATTCTTTGATCTAGTAACACCACTTACTAAGTCTGTATCTCAAAGAGATTTTTAAAAAGTGAGGAAGGACTTATTTGTATAAAAATATTTATCACATCTCTTTTGTGGTAGCAAAGAATTAGAAATTAAGGGCATGTCCATCAATTGGAGAATGACTGAACAACTTGTGGTATATGATGGTGATGGGATATTACTATGCCATAAGAAATGATGATCAGGATGATTTAAGAAAGAGCTGAAAAGGTGTACAATTGATGCAGACTGAAATAAGCATATCTAGGCAATCAATAAAACAATATAGCTGCCTCTGATTTATAATGATATATAAATGATCACAGACAGAAAATTGAAAAATTGGCTCTCAAATGAAGTACACCTCTGATCTTTAACAGTGTTATGAAATAAGGATAGAATGATTTTCAAGAAGAATGGGGGGGGCATCTAATTACCCAGTTTTAGTCTGTGCACTATGTGCAAAATTATATTAAATTATTTTACAGATCCAACTTGCTGCTTCATTCTTATACAAATGGAAATGTTAGGAAACATTCACATGCTATTTACATTCCTGCCCCAGCAAAGTAATTCAGACCAACTAGAAGATTTACATTACTAGGGTTTTCTATTGTCACTGCCAGAGAGAGCATTTTCAGATTTTTTAAGTTGGCACACTTAATTCCTTCTGCATCAGTGGACCAAAGGGAAAATACTCACTGCTTATTGCATTAACTTTGATGTACAAGTGCTCTGGTTTTATAACCAGTGTAGAGTCACAACCAGAATATTGAGAATATCTCTTTCACAGAAGTCAGACACACTAATTGGTGGAGCAAGGCTAATGATGTGAGGTGATTAGTGGAAAAGGAGATGTAATTTTGAATCCTAGAAATTTTGAGCTACTTTATGTTAAAGAAAAGTAGTCTTGCAGAAATTAGGTTTCGCCTGACATATAATAAACTTTGAGTATACACACACACATCCTCAAAAAAGGATATCTATGTCAAACATTAAAGAATATATAATTAAAATACTCAAGATAATCAGATCAAGTATGTTTCACTGTTCTAACTAGATAATAAATTTTGAACCAAACAAGACATAGATGTATTTATAAAAGATAAAGTATTTAACTTACATGAAATTGAAAAGCTATTGAATACATTCAATTTATACTATTAAAATAAAGGAGATGCAGTTGACTGAAAACTATCTTTGTTTCAAAAATTTATGATGTCACTCTCATATAAAAGATATCTAGAAAACTAAGGAGAAATGACTAAAACAATCTCTTATATAGAAGTTCTCAAATGATATAGATGCTGAGAAAAGTAGGTTTAAAAAGAAAAAAAAGAAAGAGAAAGGGAGAAACAAGGAAAGAAAGGAAGGAAGGAAGGAAGGAAGG
>NC_058135.1:145329115-145348213 GCF_016433145.1 Gracilinanus agilis | reverse complement strand
AGGAATAATGAACTGGAGGAATTCCATGTGAACTGGAATGACCTCCAGGAATTAATGCAGAGTGAAAAGAGCAGATCCAGGAGAACATTGTACACAGAGACTGATACAATGTGGTACAATCGAACACAAGAGACTTCTCTACTAGCAGCAATGCAAGGATCCAGAGCAAGGCTGAGGGACTTATGAAAAAGAAAACTAGCAACATTCAGAGGAAGAACTGTGGGAGGAGAAACAGAGAAGAAAAGCAACTGCTTGAAAACATGGGCTGATGGGGATATTATTGGGGATGTAGATGCTAAATGATAACTCTAGTCCAACTATCAATAATCTAGAATTAGGTCTTAATCAATAATACATGTAAAACCCAGCAGAATTGTGTATCGGCTGTGGGGGGTGGGGGGATTTGGGGTAGAGGGAAAGTACATGAAACATGTAACTATGGGAAAATATTCAAAATAAAAATTAAAAAAGGAAAAATATAAATACATTTCTAGAATTCCTTAAAAAATAATTATAAGGCTAATTATCATGAGTATCATTCATTGTGACTAGGTGGGTTTTATACCAGGAAAGCAGGGTTGGCTTAGTTTTAGGAAAACTATCATAATAACTTACTATATCATACAAAACCAACAGAAATCATATGATTATCTCAATAGGTACAGAAACAACTTTTGGCAAAATACAGCACCAATTCTTATTAAAAAAAAACTAGCAAGTATAGGAATAAATTGAAGTTTCCTTAAAATGATATGTAGTAGCTATCTAAAGACATCAGCAAATATTATTTGTAATGGGAACAAGCTTGGAGCCATTCCAATAAGATCAGAGAGGAACCAAGAATGTCCATTATTGGGGCATCTGGGTAGCTCAGTGGATTGAGAGTCAGGCCTAGAGACAGGAGATCCTAGGTTCAAATCCGGCCTCAGACACTTCCCCGCTGTGTGACCCTGGGCAAGTTACTTGACCCCCATTGCCCACCCTTACCACTCTTCCACCTAGAAGCCAATACACAGAAGTTAAGGGTTTAAAAAAAAAGAAAAAGAAAAAAGAAGATAAAAAAGAATGCCCATTATCAGTACTATTATTCAATATTTTACTAGAAATGCTAGTTATTGTAATAAGAGAAGAAAAAGAAATTGAAGGAATTAAAACAGACAATGAAGAAATACAATTATCACACTTTGTAGATGATGATGTACTTAGACAATCCCAGAAAATCAACTAAAATAGTTGAAATAAATAACCACTTTAGCAAATTTGTAGGATATAAAATGAACTCACATAAACTATCAACAATTCTATATTACCAACAAAACCCAGCAGCAAGAGATAGAAAAAAGAAATTTCATATAAATTAATAGTAGATAATATATATATGTGTGTGTGTGTGTGTGTGTGTGTGTGTGTGTGTGTGTATGAGATTCTACTTGTGAAGAGAAACCCAGGAACTATATTAATTTAATTACAAAATACTTTTCACACAAATAATGTTAGCTCTCAACAGCTTAAAAATACATTAATGCTCATAGATTGGCCAAGAAAATATAATTAAAATGATATTTTTACCTAAACTAATCTATGTATTCAGTGCCATACCAATCAAAAGGCCCCAAAATTATTTTATATGGATAGAAAAAAAACAATAACAAAATTCATCCAGAAGAACAAAAAGTTAAAAATATTAGGAGAATCAAGGGAAAAATTTTGAAGGAAGGTGGCCTAGGAGTACCAGATCTCAAACTATATTAAAAAGCAATGATTATACAAATTAATTCTGATAGTGACTAAGAAATAGAGTGGTGGATCAGTGGAATAGATTGGGTACAAAAACCTAGAAATAAACGACCAAAGTAATTTAGTGTTTGGTAAATGAAAAGATCCAAGCTTATGGTATAAAAATTCAATATTTGAAAAAAACTGTTGGGGAAATTTGAAAATGATATCATAGACACTAGGAAGAGAGTGATACCTGTAATATCCATGATCTTAAGTGGGGTGAAACTGCCTCACAGAATTCCATAGTATCCCCCACCCCCCGAACTCCAGGAGAGGGGGAAGTTGGGGCAGTTAAGAGTGTGAGTATAAAAGCCAGGAAGCCTAGTTTTCAAGAACTCACTCTTTAGGGGATCCAGGGAGGCTGGGAGATAGGATAGGATTACTCTTTTTGTTAGCTCATCTCTGACCTCAGGGAGCAAGGGGCTACTTTGCTCTTTACCTTATACAGACTAAACCACGCTGTGTACACTGGAAATATCTCACTAGCAATATCTCAGTTAATTCCTCATTTATATAGATCTACAATCAATATTATCTTCACCATCTTAAACTTGATAACATTAGATTAAGAGGAAAGTTAATTTGTTGAGGGAGTTGGTGGTTAAGTTATTTCCTGGAGATATTAGATAGCTTTCCTAACCTTCAATCCTGAAACTTCCTACTTCCCCTATTTTCCTGAAATTAATAAATCCCTTTCCTTGTTAAGTTTGAGATCCTGTGTGAAGTTATACTTGGGTTTTACCAACCAATATCATACATTACCTAGGTAAAATATTCATCTAGGCAAGCACTAGAACAGCTGTTATTCAGAGAGCAAATGTGTTATTTGGAATTTTGGGGGTTCCATTGAGAGGCATTTGGGGTTCATTTGAGCCTTAAAATATTTAGATATATGACAAACTTCCTGTGGACATTTAAGGGGCTTGGAAACTACATTTTCCATGATTCAACGGGTTTCCGGTTTTGACGTGATGACATGAACCAACATAAAACGTAGCTTAAATAGGATGGACTGGTTTGGGACTGGCTCTTGGTTTATGTAGGAGAGGTGAGCGAAGGTACAGCGGGGAATTTGAAATAGAACTTAACAGGTGAGTGGTCAATTCTTTATTTTACCAACATGGCCCTAATTAAAATATTACTAGTCTTTTTAATATCAGTCTATATTTATTTTAATTACAACACAAATATGTTGTAATAGAAGACATACTGAACCTTTATCTATTTCAGGTTTTAGGGAATAATCTTCTAACAGTGGAAATTGCTAATCTCAGTCGGATTATTTCCTATCTATCTACCAATATAGCCCTGGATTAGCCAAGCCTAAACAGCCTCCATTTCTTGATCTGAAAGGGATATTGTTAGAACTGTTAATCCTTCTGCTGTAACTGCCTCAAGAGGGGGAGGAAAAAAAAATTCTATTCACTTACCACTTCCCCCTCCCCCCCCGTTAGGATAGCCAGCTTCATCCTTTGCTCTGATCCATTACCAATCATTGTCAATCTGAATTAGTTTTACAGTTTGGCTGGCCAGCCTAGGATTTTTGAACCTGAAGAAGTGGATTACATCATGGCTAATTTCCTAAGTAGGATGCTAGTCACAGTAGAGAGTAATATTTTGTTGCTTTACAATCTTTGGAAAGGGTTTTATAATTTATGGATGATTTTAATACCCTAATTCTTTATGGAGCTATTTAAGATATATGATTCATACCAATATCTGACTATAACTATTGGGCAAGCCTTGGCATATATACCAACTGGAGGGGCACTACTAGTGTCATTGTTTCAGGCTGATTTGCTTCTGGGAAAGTTAACTGGACATACTTTTGGCAGGACAGAGGATATCAACCCAGTTCTTGAGACACTGAAACAGCAAATGACTCATTGAAGTTCAGGCAAATAAGGGAAGGCAAAGAACTAGATTCTAAGACCATTTTACAGTTGGAATTAATTGAGGGGACTATCCAAAGTGAATCCAAAGATAAGGCCAAAGATACAAAACATGAAGAAGAGATAAAAGGGGCTGAGGCTGCAGCTGTGACTACACTGCCAATAACAGATAGGACCATTGTCCAACCTGACTCAGGGATTGTACATGTTAAGGGGTACAAGGCATTTTCTAGGAGATATCTAGAGATCTTAAAAAGGAGGTTAACACAGTATTATTTAAACCCACACAAATCAATAAAAGAATATAAAAGGGCTGTGTGGCTCTATAATCCAACTTTTGAAGATGTGGGACTGCTTTTGACTGAACTGTATACCCCCAGTAAAAAGGCAAAGTTTATTGCACAGACTAGGAGCAACCCCAACCTAGCTTCTTGGCCAGAGCAACACCAGGACCTAGAACTGTCATCCCATGCTAATATGGTATATTTAAAAATGTATAGAGAAGATTTATCTAAGGTGATGAGAATCCATGCATGTTGCTCAAATGCATGGGGCTCTTTACAGAAACTGAGACAGGGGGATGATAAGCACCCAACCCTATATCTTGCTAGAATCATAGAAACTGGAGAGATCATACTTGGATTTAGGAGCATGAAGGAAGATAACATCCAATACATTAGAAGGCAATTCGTGAAGGGCAGTGCAAGTCCCATTCAAACATAATTTTGTTTGAATTGTCCACAGTGGGAATCCCTATCTATTGAAGACCTTAGAAAGACAGTTTATGTACATGAGTCTAGATCAGTGGTTCCCAAACTTTTTTGGCCTACTGCCCCCTTTCCAGAAAAAAAATATTACTTAGCCCCCTGGAAATTAATTTTTAAAAAATTTTAATAGCAATTAATAAGAAAGATAAATGCACCTGTGGCCATCATCACCCCCCTGGATCACTGCAGCACCCACCAGGGGGCGGTATCACCCACTTTGGGAATCACTGGTCTAGAGAAACAGAGCCCAAACAATCAAAAACACTGAGAAGGACAAAGAAAAAGATCATATCATTGCTGAATTGATGAAACAGCTCAAGGAAGCAAAGAAGGCAAAAGAAATAGAAGAGATTAAAAAGATGGCTTTACAAACACAAAACCATAGAAGCCAGAGTAGACCAAGACAATCCTATAGCAGTAACAACAACAATGTCAAGCACTGATACCTGTGTCACAAACTAGGCCACATTGTTAGGGATTGTCATTACAAATCACAAATTAATTTTAATAACACAACTATAATAATTATAACAGGAAAATACCTTTTATAATTCTAGATACAACAACAATAACAACAAGGACAGAAACACTAGATATAGCAATAGTGTAAAGTCAAGATGCTATGACCATAACTGCTCCAATTTCAATAGTTCCCCTAGTTTATCCAAGATGAAAGAGTATGTGAGCCAAGGAGAAAGACCACATACTAGCTTATGAACTGAGGAAGCAGCATTAATTGTTGAAGTAAAGGACAAAGGCTATGGCAGTAATAAGACAAGGAAAAGTGGAAAAAAGGAGCTGGGAAATGCAGTAATAAATTATGGGCTTTTTGATATAGAACATAATTACAAGGAAAAGCCTGAAGAAGAATTGCAGATAGAAAATGATATTATAGAAATAAGAGAGAGGATCTATGGAAAGAAAAGCAAAAATTTAAGAAGTGATGATAGAAAAGCATTTTCACCTCTACAAATCTTTATTTAAGCTTAATGAAAGTAGCATTAATCAATTCTGATAGTATTGGAGAAGATATATCATTGAGAATGCCAAATTCTAATATTGAATCTTTACTATCATTGAACACATCTGTACCACACAAGCTACAATCTGAAACATCATTAACTATTAAGACTGTGGATCATATGAATCAATCAATAGTACAGCAAGGCAGAACAACAAATGAACTGAATTCAACTGGGTGTTCTAACAAGGATCTCATAGAGACAGATATTGTCAATAAGGGAGATAAACTCCTGTAGATCATTGAGAAGGAAAATGCAAAGTTCTCAGACACAGGCACAATCTTTTCTCCTTTACTGGCTAGAGAAGCTGAAAAAAAAGTGAAAAGTCAAGCTGCTTCAATAGCAAAGAGACCCTGCAGCTGGATCCTTGAACTAAGAAATTCTTATTAAGATCAGCTTTGCAGGGATATTTAAATGAAGACACAGCACATTTTTCAAGCCTGTGGAACTCCAAAGAGAGCTGCCTTTGGAGTAGATTCTGAGTCAATGTATTTAAAAGAATTCAATTCAAGAAATGTTATTACCCTAGAGAGACATAATAACACAAATAGTAACAAAGAAGAAATCTGCAACAATAACTTTGTTTCCTATGCAGAGCACAATTGATGTTAAGTTTCCTGCTACTGACATAGAGTCTATGCATCAGGCATAAGAGAGAGGCATAGACTCACAGGATTGGGATGTAATCATGAATCAACAACACATTCCAAATTCTGAAGAAGAATTTTCTTTAATGCATATCTCTCCTAAGTCTAACTTTGCACAAACCAGGCAAAGTATGTTCAGTGAAGAGCAAGACACTCTACCTTACTCATGGTCTGAGACAAGAGAGATACAGAATGACACTGATAGACCAATAAGCAATTTTTCTGCACCAAGTTGCAATATAGAAAGACAGACAGAGGTACAGAGAATCCAAACAGCCAAATTTAAAGGGGGCACACCACCATTACAACCAAAGAGTCCTGAACCAGTATAAGCAGAAATCCAAGAACAAAATCAATGAGATTTAGGTTGCATTAATATAGAGGCACCTTTGATACCTGTCAATCAATCTGCTAAAGACAAAGAGGCCTTGGTCATGGTGAAGATAGGTGAACTAATCTACTCAGCTTTGATCAATACTGGTGCAACCAGATCTATATTAAAATCTGTACCAGAAGATTGCACTTTAATGGGGTCTGTGAGAATTAAAGGAGCCACTGGGCAAATGGAGTTGGTGTCCAAGCTAAGATCTAAAATGGTAAAGATAGACCCAATTAGTTTAGATCATTCATTTCTATTCATAACAGGATGTCCATCCAATCTCTTAGGGAGGGATGTTCTCTGTAAATTTGGTGCAACTATTTAATGTGACAAGTCGGGCTAAATATTCCTACGTTTACCCAAACAGTCACTTAAGCAACATCCCTTGCTGTTCCTGGGGCAAGTGGAGGGTGATGAGGAAGAACTTCATATGAGGAGTTTCTTTGAGATCCCTGAAGATATCCCAGAGGCAGTTTGGGCAAAGCATTCCACTTACATAGGAATTTTAAAATCTGCAACACCTGTCAAGATTGGGTTGAAAGAGGGCACTCCACCTAGAATCCCTCAATCCAGATTGAGTAAAGAAGCTACAGAGGGTATCAGACCTATTATCCAGAGTCTCCTGGAGCATGACATTTTGGTCTACACAAATCTGAGTATAACAAACTTATAATACCTATTAAAAAGTCAAAAAAAAGAGATGCAAATGGTAACACATATGGCAATTTGTGCAGGATTTGAGAGCAGTCAACAGCTTTGTTAAGAAGAGCCATGCAGTAGTGCCTAGTCCAGCTAACATCATAGCTGAGATTCCCAAAAATGCATCATAGTTCACAGTGGTGGATCTGTGATGTGCCTATTTTACAGTGCCCTTGCATGTGTCCAGTCAGAAGATTTTTTTCATTCTCCTGGGGAGGGAAGCAGTTCTGTTGGACCACAATTCCATAGGGTTTTTCAAAGTGTGCAAATATTTTTTGTCAGATCCTGCGGAGAGAACTTGAATCAATCATTTTCACTGAGAGTAAACTAGTGCGTTAGGTTGATGATCTTTTGCTTCTGTCACCAAATGCTCATGTGTATCAAAGGGACAGTAAACATCTGTTGCAAGAGCTATGCAAAAGAGGACACAAGTCTCAAAAGCCAAATTGCAATGGGTAATGCCTAAAGTGGAGAACCTTGGATTTGTATTGGAAAAAGGCTCAAGAAGGATCTCCCAAAAAAGAGTTGCAGACATACAGAAAGATCTCCCAAAAAAGAGTTGCAGACATTCAGAAACTAAGCATGCCTAAAACCAAGAAGCAGCTCCGTACAATTTTAGGAATCATAAGGTCAAGAAAGGTACCTGATTTAGATACTAAGGGTAATATTGCAAGCAAATTAGGAGAACGTGGAATAGTTTCCTTGTCAGCTCTATGGATAAAGAAAGAATTTAGGACCAGAAAAAGATAGAAAGCATTATAAAATGGAAATTAAAACATTTTGACTATATTAAATTTAAAAGTTTGAAAAACGAAGTAAATGCAACAATAATTAGAAGGAAAACAGTAAGCTGGGAATTATTTTTAACTATAGCAGTTATCTCTGATAAACATCTAATTTCTCAAATATATAGAAAACTAAGTTAAATTTATTAAAAGAAAAGGTCATTCTTCAATTGGTAAATGGTCAAAAGATATATAAAAAGGCAGTTTTCAGATGAAAAAATCAAAGTCATTTACTCATGAAAAAATGCTCTAAATCATTCTTGATTAGAGAAATGCAAATTAAAGCAACTCTGAGGTACTACCTCACTCCTATCAAATTAGCTAGTATGACAGATAAGAAAAATGATAAATATTATCGGGGATGTGGGAAAATTGGACACTAATAAACTGTTGGTTTGGGTTGCAATATGATCCAACCATTCTGGGGAGGAATTTGGGACTATACACAAGGACTTTAAAACTCTGCATGCCCTTTGATCCATCAAAAACATTACTAGGTTTATATCCTAGAGATTAAAATGTGAGGAAAGACCTATTTGTACAAAAAGATAAATCACAGTTCTTTTTTGTGGTAGCAAAAAATTTGAAATTAAAGGATTGTTTGCCACCTGGGAAGTGACTGAACAAATTGTGATATATGATTATGACAGACTACTATTGTAGTATAAGAAATGACAAGCAGAATGGTTTTGGAAAAAACTTGGAAAGAATTACATGAAGTGATGCAAAGTGATTTGAGCAAAACCAAAAGAACATTGTACACAGTAACAGCAACATTTTTTGATGAACAACTATGAATCACCTAGATATTCTCAGCAATGCAGTAACCAAAGATAATCCCAGAGACTCATGGAAAAAATTGCCATCTAGCCCCCAAGAAAGAACTGATGGTGTCTGAATATAGACTGAAATATATTATATTACATCTTTCCCCCTCCTTTTCTTCCCTCCCTTCTTCCCTCCCTCCCTCCTTCTTTACTTCCTTCTTTTCCTTTTCCTTCTCTTTCTTTCTTTCTCTCTCTCTCTTTCTTTCTTTCTTTCTTTCCTTTCTTTCCTTCTTTCTTTCTCTTTCTTACTGAAACTACTTACAAAATGTAAAAATGTGCTTCATAATCTTTCAAGTCAGCTTTATTATATGTCAATATTCTTCTGAAAGCAAGCTCTCTAGTTTCTCCACATGGAAAGATGAAATTCAAGGAACTTTGCATGTTCACTAGACTCCCATTACATTTATATTCTAGAGCTTAAAGCAATAGGACATAACAGGAAGAAATTGGTATCATAAAGATGAGGATTTTCTTTCAGGAAGGAGTTTAGAGGCACTGAAAGAACAAAATACTTTCTCAGATGCAGCTCTGTCTTCATCTTATTTAACTCTAGGTCCAGGTTATTATTTATCTGTAGTTTCTATCATCCAAGGTGAAGATATTCTGATGGGCCAGCAGAATAGATAATTAATCTACCTGCATCATATCAGCCAGCATCTAGGGTTTATTAACTAGGGTTTATTAAAAAAAAGGTTCATTAACCTTGTTTGTGTGTGTGTGTTGCTTACCCTTTGGTAGTGTGGTAAAACCTATGGAACTATTTTACAAAATATTTTGAGATAATCAAAGTAGGTACTAAATTACTCATAACAGTTAGTGAAATTAAAGATAGATAGATAATAGATAGATATACTTCCCTATACAAGTTCATGGGCCCTATGAAATATTTCCCTAGATACTTTTGAGGACCTGTGGACCCCTGTATAGGAGTCTTTTATTTACACAATAGTTATTCTTCATTTGTTTTACCCTGGTTGATTTAGTTCTTTTTGACAAACATTATTTAGGAGACTGCAATGTTCTAGGGCTTGATGCAATCAGTACATTATTAACTAACAGAAGAATCAAAAAATCCACACCGTCTATAGGAAATTTCTTTTAAAGTACATCTTCTTCAACAGAACTAAACACTTTTGTTGAGTATACATTTCTCTGTTTTATGTTTCAGTTCATATTTACCATCAGAGGACTGTTGAACATTTACTTCTATTTTTACAACTATCAAGAAAATATGTATGATCTTCAACATGAGCATGGAAATTTACCTTGTTGTAAAAGAACCTTTAAGGTATTATTTTCTTCTTCCAAAACAACTTTTTAGCAGTCCACAAATAAGCATAGTGGGATATTTTATTTATACCCTTAAGTAAATTATGAGAATAATAAAATGTCACCTGCTGTAGAAAAGCATTTACAAAAAAGCCTGCCTATTCCTATCTTATATTTTCATCATATTTCACCATAGGCTCCTTCCATATGTCCATGTATTTTTCTTACATATATAGAGAGAGACTTTGTAAAGGTGAGAAAGTAGGTGTATGTGTCCATAGTTATTAATATCTTCTTAATTAGGATTGTTTTTAATAGTAATTATATCCTTTTTTCCTGTTCTAAACAATAAAGCTGATAAAATAGGTTAATAAGTAAGGTCATTAATATACTGCAATGATTTTCACTATAATTTTTATAGAAAACTATCCTACAACATGATCTGCAATATATTTATCAGCACTCAGAAGTTTCAAAGTTTATTAGATTATTTTTCACTAGACGTTAAACTACTCAAGACCAAGACAAGTCATGAAAACTCACCACTTAGTCTGTGTGAAAAGAATACAGGTCTTCATTTAGGACAGCTGATAGGGAAGAATTCAATCTAATTTTGTGAGTATATAGTATGCACAAGGCACTGTGCTAGTTCCTGAGTTTACAAAGCAAAAAATAAAAACACACAGAACCTGACTTTAAAGAGTTAACATGCTACTTATGGCAAATGGGAAGAGGCAGTCTGGTTAACATCTTTGAATGCTAAATTGTGGCATTTGTATTTCATTATCAATACAATAAGGAGATAATAAAGCTTCTTGAGCATAGTGATGATATAATCACATTTAAACTTTAGGAATATCACTTTGTTTAGAAAAACCAATTTGCATCAAAGATGATAGAAGACAATCATAGTAACTGTGAGAAATTACCTTTAAATATCCCTTGGATTTTGACAGTATAAGTGCTAATTTTAAATAAAACAATTCAATTTATGACAGAATGAGACAAAAAATATTAAATAATATCCAGAGATTCATGGTTGAAAAAGAGAATTACTGCCTTACCATTCATTTGTGGCAGCTAGATGTTATAGCACAACGATATCAAAGTCAAATAGAAACAGGAATCCCTTTAGGTCACATATTAACTTAGAAAACCACATGCTAACATTATCTATGTTCTATTATATTTTTCCCTTATTTTAAAAAAAAATTCCAAATTTCATTTTCATCTGGTTAAGTGGCGCTGGATAACAAGTAGAATCAGATAGATTTGAGTTCAAATATTGTCATAAATGCTACCAGAATTGTGATGGCACTAGATTGATAGATTGTTAAATTTTCAGTATGAGAATTTGCACCTAGGGAAACAAACTGATGTATTATTATGTCTATTGTCTAAACTTAAGAAAGTAGTACAGAAAAAATTTAATGAAGATTAAATTTAAAAGTATATCTTATATACTTTTGTTTTGTTTTCCAGAGAGCCAGTTTTTAAACATTTAATTGGAGCTTGATTTGTTGTTTTGTTTATTTTCTATACTTAACAAAATGTTAAAGAAAGTTTTATAAATGAAGATAAACTTTAAAAAAAAATTAGCCTTATGTAACTTTTTCTCCAGAAAGCCTGCTATTAAACATTTACCAGCACAGCACTCCATGTGACTCTGAGCAAGTCACTTTTTGCCTTAATTTCAGTTTTTAAGTTGTAAAATGAAGAAAAAAATAACAACTAACTAATGGGGTGTTCTGAGGATCAAATGAAATAATGTATGCAAAACTTAAATTATATATATATATATATGATCTAATGCTCATTATTCCACATCTCATAAATCTTAATTAGAATAGTAGCTACAATAGAGTGGAAATAGAACTAAATCTGTTGTCAGAGAGCCTGGATTTAAATCCTCTTTCTGACCCTTACTTTGGGCAGGATATTTCATCTCTTTGGAATTCAGTTTAGTTATTTTTCAAATGATGAGATTAAGCTAGATCTCATCAAGGGTACTTTTTAGATTTAATTTTAGGATCATTGCAATCATTAAAAATAAAATACATCTTGGAAGTTGATAAAATCTCAGTCAGCCAGACATATAACCTTAGCATCATCCTCAACTCACTTATATTCAACCCACATTATCATATTCATTGCAAAATTCTCATTATTTCTGCTGTTATAACATCTCTGGGATACAATTTCTTTCTATTCATACAGCTACAATTCTAGTTTAATCCTACATCACTATATTCCTGGACTATTACAATGGCCTTGCTTGTGGTCTTCCCACCCACCACAAGTCTATCCCATCCTTAATTCATCATTCATTTAGATACCAAAGTGATTTGCCTAAAACACAAGTCTTAGCATGTCATGTGTCACTCCTTCCCTAACTCAATAGACTTCAATGTTCCCTAATACCTCAAGAAATAAATATCAAATCCTCTGTTTGGCATATAAAGACCTTCACAATCTAACCTTTTCCCACTTTCTCAGTCTTATATTTTACTCCCTTATATACCCTCTGCCATGTGGTTATACTGGTCTTCTTGCTATTAATTAAACAAAACACTCCATTGTGGATTTTAAAATTAATATTCAATATCTCCAAAATATAACATTTATAGAGATTTATTAACTAGAGAACTAGAGAACACAGGGAATGTTCCCCACTCAATTTACGTGGAAGAGAGAGCTAGAGGGGTATTACCCAAAACTTATATACAATCACACAAAAGAGGCACTTAAACAAAAAGGAAAAGGAAGTTTGGGTAATGTAGTGTTAGGGATTCAAGATTTCCAACTATACACCATCTACCCCTTTTCATTAACTGTCTCCTGTGATTGCAATGAGCTGGCACATTGCCACTACCTCTTGGCTTTTCTTAGCTCAAATCCTACCTTCTACAGGATCCCCCCTCTTTTCTGCCAGTATCAGTATCTTCTCTTTGTTATACATCCTGTACAAGCTGTTTTCCCCTTTAGAATTTGAATCCCTTAAAGGCAATTAAGTTTCTTTTTGTCTTTGTTTGTATCTTCAGCACTTAGCCCAGAGTTCCCCATAGACCAAAGGTTTAACAGATAAATCTCATTGACTGAATGAGATAAAGCATTTAACCTCTCTAAACCTTGATTTCCTCATTTATAAAATAGGATTAATAACACTTTCACTACTTACCTCACAAGCCTAGTGAGAGTAAAATCCTTTTTTAAATTTTAAATTATTATAGAAATGAGAGCAAATATAATTATCCTGAATACAACAACCTGACTGAGGCTTTGTCTCCCTTCTCTAAACAATACCAAAGCATAGGGTCTCTATCAATCATTTGTTACTTCTTAAAAATAGTTTTGTATCATTAGTAATCCTTTGTTATTGTTTAATTCTTTGATTGGGTTGTTAATTCCTTGAAAGCAGAGAGTGCCTATTATATTTCTTTTTTTATATTTTAAAAATAACTCCTGGAATAGTTATTCTCTTAGATATAATAGAAAGTTAATAAATATTCCTTGGTTGATTTTAGTAGAAAAATACTTGACCTATTATGGTGACAGTTAATTTAATCTTCTGAAAACTAAACAGTGCTAGAGTTGCTCTTTGAAAAAGAGTATTTACAACTGATGATCTCAGAAAGGTGTGAATGGCTTGACCTTAAATCTATGCACTCTTCTTGACTTGGGAATAAAATACATGTCTACAGCATCAACTATTAGAATTGATGTCATTGTGGAAGAGGGATTAGATTTCATCTGCTTGACTGCAGAGGGCAGACCTGGGAGCATTGAGTGGAAATTCAAAAAGGCAGATTTTTCTTTTTCTTGTAAGGAAAAAACAGAGCTAATCAATAGGTGAGTGGGCAGTCTTGGGTATTTGTCCTTTTCTCTGTAGTAGGAAGCTTTGAACAATTTTCTTGGTCTTTTGGATAGAGATAATCTGAGGTATGGTCCACCTTTGTGGAAAATAGAAATAGGCCTATGCCTGTACCAAACAGCAGCTTAGCTTGGAAAATAAAAGAGGAGGAATGGCAGTAAAGATCCAGAAGAGTCTCAGCAGTGATCTTCTCCATCTCTAAGAGAAGTGTCACGCTAGCATCACATCTATCTGACACCATTCAAATATCCCCAAATCTAAGGGAAGATCCTAGATGCTGAAGGAAAGTTTCTTCCTGACAGCTTTTAAGAAGGAAGGATGGTCTTAAGTTTATACTTACCTGCTTATCCCCTTTCTGCATAATACAGCTTACAACCAAAGATCTTCACAAATAGAATAAGTAGTGAGTATATCCATTTATCCAAGCAAAACAAAAGACAAATAAGAGATCTACAGATTAGAACCACAGGGAATACAGGAGTGTAAATGAGCTCTTCAGTTGGCAGTGAAATAAGACCTAGGTTTAGATAAGGAAACAGGGAATTATCATACCTGTGCAGGTTCCCTTTCAGAAGTGTCCAGAATAGAAAGCTCTGAAGGTTATGAAAATGACAGTCCCTGGCCCATATATACGTGTGCAGTTCTGAGTGCTTCAGTCCACTAATCGATTGCCTTTCTCTCTTGGCTGCCTCCCTAGAGGAGTTTTAGCCAGCTATGTTTCCAAAGGCTCTGCCATAAACTAAAGTCAGTCCCTGCTTCACATATTCAGGGTCATGCTTAGCATTCTCTCACCTAATCAGAAGGAATTACTCCCTTCATATAAGCAGGAAGTAGCATAGAATTGTCAACAAAACCACTTCAGATTTGGATATAAGCAGGGTTATGACAATTATGCATTACAGGAAAATAAGTTTAGCATCCTCTTTGTGAACTCAGGAACATTTTTTTTGTCCTGATCTTTAAAATCAATAATGTAGGGAACTAGTCTCAGACTGACAAAAGGTCTTAAAATAGTTTAAGTGGGGAAGGCTAATCCCATCAGGTGTTGAGTATCTCTTCTGTCCCAATGGGTTCTCCTCTCACAATAAAGTCCATTACCAAGGTAGCCTAGCCCATGGCTGGGTCTTTCCCTTTTGTGTCCATTTGTAAAACATCAGCCCCTCACTGTTATTGCTGTCTGGGACTCCTCATTTTCCCTTGTTACTATTGTAAGTCAATCAACTATCCCTCTCATCCTCAGTCCCCATGTTCTCTTAGAAAGGTATTTAAGCTTCCCAACTTTAATGGTTTCTTGGAATTGTCCAATCTAGCTTGGTTGGCTTTCCCAGGGGTCAGTGACCAGAGCAACCAGAGTTCAATCCTTGGACTCAATGTAGGCATGTGACATAGCTCTGCATGGAAGCCTAACTCACCACTGTAACCCTTTCCTTAATTAAAGAGTGGTTTTTCTGACTATTTAAGAGTTCTGTGTTTTTTTTTTCTAGTTAACAATGACAATGAAGATTTCTTTTTCTTCTTTTTCAGGGTACAATCGGGACTTTAAATTCCTAAATAAGATAGATGCTGTACATCAAAAGTTAAAAGCAAAACAACATAGTATTTGCTTGGTCCATCTTTCTGCAAACTGAGGTCTTGAAAGATAGCAAAAACAGGAGAAGGACAGGAGTATGGGAAATATTCTTTTCTTTTGGTCTGTTTTCAATCTTTCTTACTATGAATAACAGTATTAAATAGTATGAAAGTAAAAAGCCTGACATGATGAGACTTTAGATAAATTTTAGTCTGTATAATCTGCCACTTATGATACTCTCAGAAATGGTGAGAGGATGGACTTTAATATTAAAGTTTTAACATTTAAACTACTTTAATATTCATTATAAGAGAAAATTACAAGCAACATGAGAATCTTACTGAATGAATCTGACTAGTTTCTTTTGACATACTTTACACTCAGAGTTGTGACTGTATTGTAAATATTACTTTCACTTTTGCTATTATTTAAGATAACTTTGCTTAAAAGATTTTCTTTTAAGATTTATCTAAGTAAGCATTGTAATGATGCCTATATTCAACATAACACAGAAAAGAGGAACAGAACCATTTTCCAATAATTTCAAAAGGGGAAAAAATGAGAAAAAACAATTTGTAAAATTCATAACCTTCCAAGTGGTTTGACCAGATCTCTGAATCAGTATTTGCTTCACAGTAATTAGGACTTTCACTTTTTTAGGAATACCCTATATAACAGTGATTCCCAAAGTGGGTAAGTGGGTGCTACCGTCCCCTGGTGGGTGCTGCAGCGATCCAGGAGGATGGTGATGGCCACAAGTGCATTTATCTTTCCTATTAATTGCTATTAAAATTAAAAAAATTAATTTCCAGGGGGCTAAGTAATATTTTTTCCTGGAAAGGGGGCGGTAGGCCAAAAAAGTTTGGGAACCACTACTATATGACATGTGACTTTGGATAATGTGATTTTGAAATATTTTTTTTTACATATTTTAATTTCAAGGAATGAAGTTTGCAGGAGACCCAAAGGGCCACAGGAAGACACAGTGGTCATAAGGAGGTAGCAGCATGTTACTTATAATGTCTAACCTGGAAAGAGTGACATACAAAATATCAATAAAGAAATATATGACATGAATCACCCAGGGAGATCTACCATGTCAGAGGAATAAGAAATCAAGGAAATAGTCCGTCAATAAGTATTTTTTTAAGGAGCAACAAAGGTAGCTTAATGGATAGAGTCAAGCCTTGAGATAGAGTCATAGATTCATAATTAGCCTCAGACACTTCCTAGGTGTGTTACCCTGGACAAGTCGCTTAAAGCCAATTGTCTATCCCTTAGACTATTCTGCCTTGGAACAGATATTTATTATTAATTCTAAAAAATAAACATTTATTAAGCTCCTTTTATGTACAGGTACTGTGGAAAGTGCTCAGAAGAGAAAGACAAAAATGTTATAGCCTTTCCAAGACATATTGATTCTTCCTCTATAATATCTATTGAAAGTGTCCATTTTTCTCAATTCCCACTATCACCGTCTTCATTATCTCTTATGTAGACAACTGAAATGTCCTCTTGATTTTGCTTATTTTTTGAAGTTCTTCCTCTCTAATTCATGCTCCACATAGGTTCCTAAAATAATTTTAGTAAGGTACAAAACTGATCATTTCATTAGGCTACTGAAAATCTTTAGAGCTTCTTGGTTAATATGCAACTTAATACCTTAGCCTACCATTTAAATTTAATGCTTCCAAATCAGGCTTCAAACTATTTTTATTTTCCATTACTTCTCTTATTTTACTCTTCCTTTCAGCTTTTCTGGTCTACTAACCAACTATTACCTGAAGTCAAAATTTCATCTTCCACCTTTCTGGATTCTTGTCATGCCTGAAATTCACTACCCTTTACTCTAATGAATCTTTATCTTCTTCTAAGGATAAACTCAAGATAATTCCTTTTTGAACTATTTCCTGATTCTCTCTACTTGTTAGTTATCCCCAAATTACCTTGGATTTACTTGTGCACATGCTGTACAGGGGGGTTACTTTCCAAGACCTACCACAGATGCATTGAACCATGCATAGAAGCAAACATCTGTTGACCTGCATATATATATGTGTTCTTTCTTCCTGGTGCTGCCCCTCAGCTTTATGCTCTGAAGCTTCACATACTTTTACCTCCCCTCACTTACTCCCCCCCCCCAAAAAAAAATGAGAATGGAAGAAGGAAAGACTGCCACTGGAGCAGAAGGTTGCCAAAGGGAAACTTCCAGCTCTTCCCTCGTGGACTTGTGGCTCTTCCTTGAGAGACCCCAAGCATTTCAAGTTGATTGAGGATAAGTGAAACTTTGAAAAGTGAAACCAGGAATAAGAGGGCCCTACTGTATATATTGACCTTCATGGAATGTAAAATCTTTGAGGGATGAGATTTTTTTTTTCTCTCTATAGACTCTAACAGAATTATTTGTACATTGAAGGAATAGAATAAATATTTACTGACATGAACTGAATTCATAGTTTATAAAGCACTTTCCTCAAAGCAATTCTGTGTGATAGGTAGAAGTAGGCCTATTATTTCCATTTTAAAAATGAGGAAACTGATGCTCAGAAAAGTAAAGTTAATTGCCCAGAGTAATACAACTATTTGTTTGAACTGAATTTTGAATACAGATCTCTTGATTCTAAAACCAGTCTTGTTTTGTCATTTCTGTCCTATTTTAATCATTGTATGCAAACAATTCATTCATAGTCAGGCTGGCCAAAACTTTTAAATAATTGTGAAGGACACTATGGAGCTCTTTGTGTATAAGTAGGACATAAAGAATAAAAAAGGTAAATATATATTATGCATGATATATATATATAACAATTACCTTTTGTTTTATATAAAGAACATATTTTAAATATAGTCTGTTTTTATTTAATACATATTAAATATAAATAGGAATATCTAGGTAGTGTATATGAGAATACATAGAAGAACACATTACATAAGAATATATTTTACATAAACAAGTATGAATATAGCTTTCCTCATCAAAATCAACTTCATTCACAACAAAGAGGGATCAGGTTAATTGTTTTACCTACCTGCTTTTGGAAAACAAAGGAAAAATATATATACACACAGCACACATCTATGCATATGTATATGTATATTACATGTGTATATATGTATATAAATACACATATACACAACATGTATGTCTTTGATACTTTTACTTTCCTACTGCTTAGTTTCTCGTGGCAGGGGCCACAAGGAGATTTGGCTTATGAACTTCCAAACATTGATTTTTATTAATTGCCCTGCTGCCTCCCACAGGCAGCTGTGGATTCAGTACTTTTCTAATGCTCCATCCTACTGGTCTCCTTTCCCTAAGTTGTCAGAGATATAGCTAAGTTAAGGAGACTGAGGTTTTTCCCAGGTAACCAAGCTCAGAGGTCACCTACAAGCACTTGCAGTTCTTCGGGCAGCCTAAAAACAGAGCTTAGCACCTAGTTACCCTCAATAATGAATGGAAATAAGGAGCTACAAAATGATTGACTGGACTGCCTTGTCCCTCCATACCTCATTCTCACCACTTCCTACTACCACTTACTTACAGGGAATAGCTTCAGCTCTCTTCCTGCTTTTTGCACCAGGCATAAAAAA
>NC_058135.1:145308916-145324905 GCF_016433145.1 Gracilinanus agilis | reverse complement strand
TCTCTCTCTCTCTCTCTCTCTCTCTCCTCCCTTCTTCCATCCCTCCCTCTCTCTCACACACACAATATTCCATTATACTCAATAAATTATTATTGCACATTTATTCTTAACTGGCCTCTGGTATAACTTCCATTATGTCTCTTGTTATAGCTGACAGTCTGACAGCTGTTGAGTTTCACTGCAGAAGTTTTATCTTTGCTCTTGAATATTGAAACCAAATTAACTGGCTTCCAGACCTCAGAAACTGCACTGCTTTTTGAATGTACAGAGTATGTAGTACAGTAACAAGATTTTTTTTTATGGCAGTAGAGAGATTGTGATTTAAAAATATTTAAAAGTGTGAGGAACTTCTTAACAAGTTCTACTAGATTTTTTACCCACTGTACTTTCCCTGTTGATGAAATGGTAATACTGTATCACATTTTATTTCAAAAAATTCAGCTGCAATGATCATATATTCTCAGAATAAGAATTGAAAGGTTCAGCAATTCAATGCATTAGCTCCAAGAACCTCTAGCTTCGTATATTCCTACTATTTGGCTTATTTTAAAAAATGATGCTGTATAAGTCCCCTTTATCATGATTATAAAGAAATAGCAACAGATTTCTACTGCCTTATTGATGTCGAGTCCCTGAAGTTTTGGGCCTTCCTTGAGAACCAAAGTGGAATATCATTTTTAAGGTCTTTAAATCACCATTAATCAATGTCTAATCAAATTCACTTCACTTCTCTTCCACTCGGTGAGCACAGAGGCATTTGTCATATGTCAAGAATTGTCCTAGACATAAGGGGTATAAAGATGAAATAGAAAGTTGAACTTAACCTTTAATGAAACTTACATATTAATATGAGAAACAACATGTATACAGATAAATTAATACATAATATATACAAGTAAACACAAAGTAATATAGAGGTGGGGAATGTATAAAAGGATAGCGCTAACATTTTAGAGAATCATTAAAGGGCCCCTTCAAGAGTTAGTAGACTATGATTTTTTAAATTTTATTTATTTAATTACTTAATTTAGAATATTTTCCCATGATTATATGATTCATGTTCTTTCTTCCCCTCCTAATCACCACCTCCCAGAGCCAATGAGCATTTCCACTGGGTTTTATATGTATCATTGTTCAAAACCCATTTCCATATTATTAATATTTGCAATAGAGTAATCATTTAGAGTCTACATCCCTGATCAAATCCCCATTGAACCAGGTGATCATGCACATGTTTTTCTTCTGGGTTTCTACTCCTACAGTTCTTTCTATGGATATAGATAGAGTTCTTTCTCATAAGTCTCTAAGAATTGGTAGACTATGATTTTTGAAGGAAGCAGTCTAGAAATTCCAAGAAGATAAGGGGAGGAAGCATTATATTCCAAATATAGGAAGTAGCTCACAAAAAGTAAAAGAGAATGTCACAAATAGAGAACAGCAATAAGACCAATTTATATATAACAGAGTTCATGTGAAGTAGAAATGAGAAAATTTCTGGAAAATTAAGTATTAAGTTAGAAAGGAGTCTATGAGCAAAACAGAGACATTTGTATTTCTTTCATGAGATTGGGAGTGAAATGATCAGGCTTGGGTTTGAAAAACCAATGATTTGACAACTTAATCTTGAGGATGACTTAAAGAGTGAAGAGGTAGGAGAAAAATAGTTACGCTGTTTAAAAAGAGCAGGTTGTAGATGAGTAAAGAGGTGATGAAGACCTTGTGAGGTTGTGAGAAGAAAGAAGGGTGCAAATAGAAGAAATGTTGTGAGACAAAGTCATTAGGGCTTGAGACTAATTGGACAAATCCATGGTGTGGAGAGGTGAGGTTTTAGGTGTTAATAATGACATCAAAAGCAAATTATATTTGTAGTGGAGAAGCATATTTACAGAGTACCTTATTTGACTTTCAAGAGAACCTGGTAGGAAGATTGTATATAACATTATCTTGGTTTTGAAGATGGAGAAATTCAGGATCAGAGAAAGATAAGAGGCAAATAGTGACAAAAGTTAATCTAGACTTCCCATCTTATAACTCCCAGTCCAAGATTTTTTTCCCCTATTATAAAAGGCAACCAGCTATTCTTTATCACTCTTAATTTTCTTTTCTAAAAATTTTCCATTCTTTGATAAATATCTAATATTTTGTTTGAAAAGTTCACTTGCTCAGATAATTCAGACTCTAATTTCCTTTAACTAATAAAGTAGAATAAAATATTTTAAAAGCATGATCTCCTTTTGGTTGTCAACATTGTTTGAATTTACAAGTTTCTACATTTTATTTTTCTTCATGCTATTCATAGAAATAAAAATTAGAATCATATATACTTTTGCAAAGTGCACATTTTTATATATAATTAAACAAAATACCTATTTTAAGAGGCTTGCAAAAGAAATTCTTTAACTTTTGTGTGTAATGGTCCCCTTTGTCAATCTAATGAAGTCAATCAAACCTTTCTCAGAATGAATTAAAAAAATTGTTAAATAGATAGAATTACAAAGGAAACTAATCATATTGAAATATAGTTATAAAAATAGTTTTAAAACAAGCTCATGAACCCCCAGTTAAGAACTCTTAGCTCAGAAAACAACTTAGTTTCCATCATTGCCACAGGCTTCTTTAATGACCTCTTGAATTTTCCATTAAACAAACAACATTTGCCACGTAATAGGAATATTCCAGTGGATAAATAGTAGAATATATTTGCATACTCTTGGATCATGATGTAATAGAAAATTATATTAAAATTAATTTTTGAATAAGCTTAATTTTTATAAGGAATTCATTTATTTATTCACAAAGCTCTGCTTGGTTATAGGGGAGGATCACTGGATTACATAGAAAAGACAAAAAATGTAAGACACCTTTATTATGGTCTATGGCCTTCTCCCCACTTGTATTTCATCAATATAGAAAAAGAAAATCTGTTGTTTTAGAAAGCAATCTCCAGTTATCCATCATTCCTAAAATCCATTAATTAATGCATGCAACAAATATTTATCGAGCATTTACTATGTGCAAAAAAGGGTCTGGTTCTGAATTCTTGAACTCATCTTCCTTAAAGAAAAGTGATATCTTGGTGCCTTGATAACCCCAATTTTTATAATTCCAGACAAGCCTAATATCTTAGCAATTAGAGCTGTCATCAGCCAATCATAGTCCTCCATTCCCCATGCCCATTCTATAACTATATTTAGGCACTGTGAAGGAATGGAATACAGTGATAAATATGTACTATTAAAGGGAAAGACACCACAGGACAGAAAGACGTATGGTGATATGAATGAGAAAGGAGATGGTGACAAAAGAAATAAATGACACATGTAGCTTAGACACCTGAGTAGGGATGGTTTAGATGAAGATGAAAGACGGGAAAATTAAAACTCGAAAAGAAAGATCACAAGAAAATGATATAGACCTCCTAGACAGGGTTTGGAAAGAATCCTAAGATAAGAAAAGGCTGTGAGAGAAGAGATCATTAATCATGGGTATTTCAATTAGCTAATATTGACTGGGATAGCAATTATGGAATTGATAAGAAAGGGTGTTTTTTTTTTTTCTTGAAAGTAGTACAAAACTGTTTCCTGACATATTCTGTGGAGTAGCCACAAGGAGTCTGGGCTCCTATACACTTAGTCCTAATGTTGTTGGGAAATGAGACAAGGATGATAAATAAGATAGAAGTTGAGAGTCATCTAAAGTCTAGTGATCACAATGTCATCAGAATGTCAAATGCCCTTGAGGTTATATGGGAAAGGTAACAGCTCAAAAGTGCTGGACTTTAGCAAGTAAATAATGAGGGCAGTCTTAAAAAGGAATGATGATGAGCTTTAAAAAGTTAATTAAAATCTATTTCATTTTCAGCAAATTTACTATTAAAATAATCAGTGTGATAGCACAAAGCTAGACCAGTACAGACTGTCACAGACCTTCTCCCTTTCAGAAAGTGAAGAGAATAGTTGTTTTTGAAGTTATTTTTCTGGTTTTTGGGGAAATATACCTTCCACACACTTCTGCCTGGGAAACTAACCTACCAAGAAGTCTAATTCTAATCCCACCTCCTGCCGGCTATCAGTGTTTATATATATATATATATATATGTCCAAGAAGCATTTTGTTTATTGCCTGCAAGAATCATTCTGTAATATCTGAGATCTGTGTATACTGCAAAGAATGGGGAAAGTATTTTAAGAAAAGAGACTGAAGATAATGAGCTAATACTTTAAACTTTTCATTAGCTAGATATATTCAAATTAATGGTTAATTTTATAAGCTAAGGAAACAAAAATACAACCACAATGCAAAGGTTAAACTATATTACAAAGTTTCCCAAACTATGTTTTATGGGAAAGAAAGCTCTTATACCTGAATTATTTTGAAAATGGAACATAGAAAGAATAAGGACACGAACATAGCATTTGTTTTTCCCACATTAGAAGCATTTAAATAAAATGTACCAGAGCACTGCAGATAAAAGAAAATCTTACATTTTAACTGTTATTGAGTGCTTAATAAATTCAAGATATTGTAATGAGGCCCAGGTAGCAGCTAGATGGCAGAGTAGAGAACTGGGAACTCAGATGGACCAGAGTTCACATCCTGCCTTAAGACACACTTTAGCTGTTAGTTATGTGACCCTGGGCAAGTCACTAAATGAATATCTACATATAGAGACAATAATAGAATCTACTCCCCAAGGTTGTTGTAAGCATAAAATGAGACAGTTGTTGTGTGCTATTAAATTATTAAAATACAATATAAAATGTAAACTATTCTTATTTTATTCTGCATATTCTTCTCAATTTATGTTTCAAATAGTCAATTTGTAATAATAATTGACATTTATATAGTGTTTTATATTTTTCAGTGCGTTATTTCATTTAAGTCTCACAGTCCTTTGAGTTTGATAAGATTTTTGTCATTGTGTCTGTTTTACAGATGAGAAGACTGAGTATCAGAGAGGTTAAGTGACTTCCCCAAAGTCACAAAAACAATTAAAGGTCAAAGACAGAATCTGAAAGAAGTTCTCCCTGATTCAAAGACAGACCTCTATCTGGTCAGAAATATCACCTCTATAGAAAAAAGTAAATGTATCATAATAATATTATCAAATTTGAAAGTGTAGTGAAAAACTGACTAATTTTTACTGAGTATTAGTTTTTATTCCTTTGTTACTAACATGCTCAAACAGAAGCCATTTTTAAAGTCTATACATACAGTACCCCTTTGATACTTATGACAACTCTGTGATATATTATGATCCTTTTTATACAAAAGGAAGTCATTGATAGGAAGTATTAAGCAACTGGCATTATATTCCATAGCTAGTTAGGAAAGTATTTGGAATTAAATTCTCTCATTCATGGGTTGAAAATAGTATTTTATGTCAGTTGCTACTTTAAAGTTACATGTAAAAATGACTTTATGTGCAAACACATCACAATTCAAAATCTTCATGATATTTCAGTGAAAAATACGGAATGGAAGCTAATTTCTTGACACTGTTGTGAGGAAGATTAGATTATGTATTGATTAAGTTGTACATAGCAGGAAGGAGCTAGAGCTGGGAATTCCAGGTTGGAATGAAGGAGGAGGAAGTGTGTCTGTGCCCTGAGTGTGGACTCCATTAGTGGTGGGCAAAACTGTTGTCAGCCTGGGAGACCTGAGAGCAAAGGACACCCTCCTTCCTGTTTTCCCCTGGGATCCTGTGTGGTGTGGCATCTAGCAAAAGGACAAATCTACAGAGCCAAGAGAGGAGGAGAAGTTTGAGAACTGGAGGACAGTGCTTCAAGCAAAATCCTCTCTACTTGGCTCCTGAGACAACTTTAGCTCCTGGCATCCAGAGATCATCAGTGGATTGCAGTGAGAATCCCAAAGCCACAAAACTCTAGCTGTACTGAAGCCTGGCAGGTTCCAGGTCTGAGGCAGAAACCCAGAGCCTCCATTTACAGCTCCTTGGGCCCTGTTAGTTTAGATCACTTAGATAAGAGTAGAATAAGTCCTCCCATTGCCCTGTGATTTTATCCTTTAGATTTTAAGTATAGAAATCCTTTCCCACCTTTTAGTCTAACATAATTAAAGCTGTTAAGTCCCTTTTACCTTGTTAGCCTGTTACTATACTCAGGTTTAGTGGAAGCTGGGTGACAGTTAAGATCAACTGCCATTCCTGTGGAAATCCAGTAAACTCTGGTTTCTTCACCCTGGTCCAGTCTCTCATAGATCCTAGAGTGTCTTCCCACAAACCACTTAGTTTATTGTAATATCCCTGGTGACCCCATTACCTTACATATATTTTCCTACAACACAAAGTCCAGTGCCTTATCCTTTCTCTTATTCATGTGAGATTGTGGATACATTCCTTCATCTCTCTCAGCTGGTTCCTACGTATGTAAAATGGGAATAATAATACTAGCCAAAAATACCTTCTAGGGAATCATATGGGTTTATGTATGTATGTATACACAAACATGTATAGATTGCTTCACAAATCTCAAAATTCTATAAAAATGTTAGTGGCTGTTGTAAATGGTAATTGTAATAGATCTTGCAGCAGTAGGAACAGTATTTTGCTATGTTACTGAGATGACAAAGTCACTAGGTAGATAATAGAACAATGAATGAAATCAAAGTCTGTTAGCATAAAGTGGCCTAAGTCCTATCAATTTAGGGTCATGGGATACAAGATACATATGAGAAATTTTCCCAAGTAAATGTTTATCTGATCTTTCTTTGATTCTCTCTCTGTCTTTCTGTCTGTCTTTCTGTCTGTCTGTCTGTCTTTCTGTCTGTCTTTCTGTCTGTCTGTCTATCTATCTATCTATCTATCTATCTAATCTATCTATCTATCTATGTGTCTTTCTAGCTAGCTAGCTGGCTAGCTGGATATCCATCTATCTATCAGTCTGTCTGTCTATCTTATTTGAAGAGCTGACAACAATGTCTGCTTTGGGAGGCCAAGGACTAACTAGAAAACAGAGAGGAAAAGCAACTATCTGTTCAGAGGAAGCTCAGTCAAAATCAACACCATGCCTACCTAAGGAGACCTTCATGAGGGTCTCACAAAGGGGAAGAAAGTCATTTCCAAAAATGAGTTTCCAGAAACTGTGTTTTATCCTCTTTGACACTAGTACACTAAGTCTGAATCCACTTTCTTCTGATCTCTACAGATACTTGTGGGAGAGAACACCTCAGGTTTGGGACAGAGGGACCAGGATGGTATTTTGTAGCAGCTTTTCTTACTATATACCTTAGTCAAATCTATTTAATTTTGGCTGGCTAATTTATATCAATTGATAACTAAGAAGGGAAATATGATGTCTTTGTATAAAGGAGGGGTACCCATGAGTTATAATACTAGAGAAACCACCTTCAACCTCTCATGGCTATCCCTAGACTACTGAAGGAAGGAAGGGTCCCTCGGATCTGATCTACCTGTGTGAATGAAGGTTGGAACACTAAAGTTCAGAGGCACATGATGCACAGGGAATATTTTAGCAATGAAGTAAGAGATTTCACCTAGGGAATTCATAATTGGAAAAAGGAATGAGTGGTCAATAAAAATATCCATTTCTATTGCATAACAATTTCTAATCATTCCTTGAGTTCTCAAAGCCTATGCCAATAAAAAGACCCAACGGATATTATATAGTCTGAGTGAGGGATAATGCATCTCTCATTTAAGAACAAGACTATATATGAGGGGCTCATGATTTTTGGCTCAGCTGCAAAGGTTGTGATGATTTGAGGCCATAATAACTCATGGAGATCATTTTCTAAAAACAAAACAAAACAAAAACCTAATAAGAAGGGCCATGATATGCACTGCTCAACTAAATATTCAAACCAATGAAATCATAGCTTTTTGATGTATTAAAAATGATAGCTGTAGGGAACTAAATAATTATAGATGACTGCCTATCATCCAAAATTATCACACACAAATCTTTCATTATTAAAAGTTTCAGTTTAGGTTCTTTTTCCTGAATTTTTAAATTGCATCATTGTAATCAATGTGGAAAGTCTTTAATGCAGAAATTTCCCCACAGATGCCAATTTATTGGGTTTCCATGACTCTCAACCTGAGATTTTTTAAAAGATGGTTGTCAAGTTATGTACATTTGATATTACTTTTGAATGAGTCTGTGAATTGCATTTTAAAATAAATATTTCCTACTAAAAAGCATTGAAGTAACTGACTTTATAGGCTGGGAATTCAAGTGTCTTCCAATCCCATGCTAAATTTCCATATCTCTGAGAAAAATTCACTCTATAAAATGAAAATGAGGTATAGCCACTACTGAGAGGATAGAGATATAGAAATAATTTCAAAGAACAAAACCCAGAAACTTATGCCCATTGTAAAAACAGGGAAAGTAAATAAATCATTAGGTCACATCACTAGAGGAATAGAATGTAAATGGAGGAGATAGGATTGTTATTGTTACAAAAAGACATTGCTTGGATTTAGACTAGAGTTCAGTCTACAAACTGTTCACCATACCCTAGTAATTACCCCTGGGGCTCTTGAGTTTAAATTGAATTTTCATTCAATAATGCTGACACTGGGGCTAGAGGGTGAGTTAAGCTTGCTGTTTGCAAATTAAGTTATGAGGAAGAGATAAAGATACTGAGTTTGTCACTCAGTTGGAGACAAATGTGTTTAGTGAAACTTTTGGAAAGATGGTGGGAATGCTAACTAGATGCTCCCAAACTATTAAAGACCTATCTTAGTTACAGAAATATCACAAATATGAAGGAAAAAGAAATTTCTCTTTTGATAAAATAACAAAGCATTTCATCAGCTTATGAGTATATATGGTATAGTGCTTAATATGGCACAAATTTTGTAATGGGTTGTTTATAAAAATAATTAAAGCATTAAATAGTATCTCAATAATGAGAAAACAAATGGATCTTTTCTTTTAAAAAAAAAAACAAAAAACCCTTGCCTTCTGGCTTAGAATCAATACTAGGTATTGGCTCCAAGCCAGAAGAGTGGTAAGGGCTAAGTAATAGGGGTTGTAACTTGCCCAGGGACACACAGCTAGAAGGTGTCTGAGACCAGCTTTGAACCCAGGACCTCCGATTTCTGGGCCTGAAAAATTGATATTTTCAAATTCATTCCCTTTTGAGAATATTTGTTGATTGCTTTTTCAATTCATCAATAAATCAATAAGCATTTATTATTTGCCTATTATGGGTTAGGTGCTATATTGGATACTGCAGATATGAATACAAAATTGTTGAAGTAGATATGAAAATGAGGAGGAAAAGAATTCTAAGCATGGAAGATTGGAGATTTTACTGTAAAAGGAATGGTAAGTAGGTTAGTTTAGCTGAAATACAGATGACATGAGGAGCCATAATATGCAGTTATCCTAGAAAAGATAGACCTAAGTCTCATTGTAAAGATCTTTAAAAACCAGCATATATACTGGATTCCTTTTACCTATATGCTAATATGTATATTAGCATATAGGTAAAAGGAATCCAGTAAAAAAAAAGTTTTTTCGATCAGGGTGTTGACATTAACAAAGATTAGAATATTGCTTTAGAAATATCAACTTGATGATTCTGAAGGAAGAATGGAAGAAAATGGACACCAAAGGAACAATGAGAAGATTATTATAATAGTCTAAAAAGGGAGTAGGAAAAAGGAGGATCTGAATGAGGCCTGGTATGATGGAAGTGGAGTAAAAGAGAGATATGAGAAATGTTGGGTAAACAGAATTGATGAGAATTTTCCATTGATTAGATGAGCAGAGAAGATAAGAGTGAGAATGAAAAGAATGAAGAGCTAAAGATAACTCAGTTGTAAAACTACCTAGTACCCATGACAGAACCAGAGAGCAAAGGAGGAAGGATGTGTTTAGAGGAAAAGGTAATTTTAATTTTGGATTTGTTGAGTTTGAGATGCTTTGGGGACATCCACATAGAAAAGCTAAATGGCATTTTATGATGTCTTGTAGGAGTTTTGGAAAGAGATAAAGGTTGGCTGTGTACATTTGGGAAATATTCCCCATTTATTATTTAATTTAAGAATCAATTCAGTTAAGCTATCTGAATAACTCACATTTATAAACTTTTTACTATATCCAAATGTAGATTTCAAGGAATCACCTAAAGTTGTCACTTTTATTCTGAAATTGAATCTACAGTATTAATTACCCCCTACAAATATTTTCTAATTAACTTTTATTTATTTATTTAAAGTACTGATAACTTGGAATTATTCCTTTTTAATGTGATGATGTCCTTTTCACTCTACATTAAGTTTTTATAAAATTAATCAGGCGGGAAAATGGGATTCCGGAAAGCATCTGTTTTATAAAGGATGGTCAAACTGCACACATTAAGGCTTCACTTTCTCAGAATCAAAGAACTGAATAATTGGAAGAGGTCTCAGAAGTGATCTACCTCAACGTAAGCCCAAGCAAGAATCTCCTCTGTATCATGCCCAAGTAGTCTTCCAGCCTTTGCTCAGGAAACTTAAATGAAATAGAATTAATTATCTCCCCAAAGCAGGCTATTTCATCTTTAGGAAAGTGTCATTTACTGTCAAACCTAAATGTGCCTTTTTGCATCTTCCATCCATTACTCTCAATTCTTTCTTTTAAGACCTAGCAAAAGAGTAAGCATTTAATAAATGCTTTTTCCCCATATATTATTTTATTCCACATAGAAGACCTCCCACCTGTTTTACTGATAAATTCACAGACAATGTCTCCATAATTAAAAAAAAAACACCACAGGGCCAATTCAGTCCAAAATTCAGTTATTTTATCCTATATAAAACCCCATTTCCCCAAGTTTTAAAGTGTGAATATCTATACTACAACACGAAATCTATTGAAAAGTTAATGATAATAGCAACCAAAAAAACCAAATAATATGTAGGCGAATTAAGGCTTTTCAAAATGTTCCTAATATTTAAGATTGAAATAGAAAAATAAAAACCACAAAATACAATATCATGTGTAAGTAGTGTGCAAACTTTCAAATACAATTTATTTTCCCTTTGATTATCTCCAAAGAAGAGATAAGATATAGGTAAGGTGGTAACTGATAATTATAGATTTTTGTGACTCTGAGGTCCTACAGCAACATATCAAAATGAGAGTAAATGACAAAAATGGGTCCACAAGACCAGTTAAGATCAGAAATGCTAAGCAAGCATTAAGATATAGGGCCTTAGGCAAGAGCTGAATCAATGGACCAGGGGAAGATGAAGAGCCATGAAGGTGATTTTGCCAGACACATATACATAAAATAGGTCTGGAGCTAAAATTCCAAGAGCGGACCTCAGCAGATCCTTATTCATTGCAATTCCACAAACATTTGTCGATGAAGGACTATGTAGCCTCAGAAATTCTTCTGTGTGTAACACCTATAAAGACAAAAATGATATAATCCCTAAATTCAAGGAGCAGCTAGGTGACTCAGTGGACAGAACACCAGGTCTGGAGTCAGGAAGACTTGATTCAAATCTGACTAGTTGTGTGGTGCTGGGTAAGTCTCTTAGTTTCAGCAGTTTGCCTTATTCTCATTTAAAAAAGAAATGGTAAATCAGTTCAGTATGTTTGTCAAGAAAATCCCATGGACAGTATGGTCTATGGTTCCATGAAGAGTTGGACAAGACTTAAAATTATTTCTTTTTTCAGTGCAGATACTGAATTCATGCCCTGGTTCTTGACTTCCTTTTAACATTCTATTTTTTTTCCAGATAACTCTTTATCTCCACTCATTTTACATGGATTGTCCCATCATGCCTGGGTTGCATTCTCAACTCCTAAACCTTTCAAAATAATTTTTCTTTTCATTTCCTTTGAGCTAAATTCCTTATTATCCCCCTAGCTAAAAGTATTCTTTCCCTTCTAAAATTTTCCTAGAGAACTTTAATACTTCACCTGGGTTGCTTCTCTCTCTCTCTCTCTCTCTCTCTCTCTCTCTCTCTCTCTCTCTGCCTTTCTCTCTCTATCTTTCATTCATCCTATCCTCCTCCCTTTTTACATTCTATTTTTAGTGACACATTCATTTATTTACTCTAAATAAGAATTCACGCTTGTATAGAATTTTAAGGTTCACATTACTCTGTGAAGTAGATATGATAAGTGTCTACTCTACAGATGAGAAAACTGAGGCTTAGAGAAATTAACCAACTTGTCCAGGATCGCATACCTCCAAGAAAAGAAGTTCTACTCTAGCATGCCTCTACACTAATAAGTATAGTCTCTTGAAGGTCAGAGCTTTAAAAACCTATGAATACACAGACTATTCATTTCTTCATTCATTCATGAAACATTTAATAAGCACCAGCTGCATGCAGAAGAGTATGCCAAGACCTGGTGGAGATATAAAGATTGAATTTCTAAGAGGGTCTCGAGGAGTTTGTGAAATAGTAAGAGGGTAAAAGCATGATAGCCAAGATAGTATTTATAATGATGTGGTCAGTGTACTAGAGATTTGTAAAATCCAGCGTTAGATGATGTGAAATAGGCAAGGTTGCTACTGACAGGAGGGATCACAGAAGTATCATGGGAGGTATTATTTGAGGGACGCTACAAAAGATGGGTAACAATTGATTAGGCACAGAGAGCAAGGGAAGACATTCCAGAAATAAGAAACGATGGCAGCCAAACAGTGGAATTTAGAAAGTCCAGGTCATGTTTGGGGGAGCAGAATATAATCCAGTTTAACTAGAAAGTAGGGGAGTCATAAGCAGCAAAGCTTTAAGATGGAGAGGTGCAAGATTTTGGAGGGAACTGAACGTCAGGAGAAGAAGTCTGAACTTTATCTAGTAGAGAATAAGGAAGCCACTGAAGATTTTCTTGTAAAACGTGTTTTCTTTAGGTTCATGTACTCTTCTTCCACAGCCTTGTACCAGCTTTAATAATCTCCCAGTCTCCTCCTTCAGCTCCCCCACCCCACCCCATTAGCTACTGAACCAAATTCATGTGGTAGCTTTTTGCTCCTTAGCAATGTCCACTGGATAAATAGCGGTGGCTCTGACCTCCAGGCATCTTGACCCAGAAGAGAGAATTCACTTAACAAGCTACAGGATTTTGTCCCCAAGGATGCCCTAATCATCCTCTCTGAATAGAAATTATTTTACTCTTACTTGCAAGTCCCCCCGCTGAAGTGTAAGGGAGATGAAGCTTTTGTCTGAATTTCTAGGGGGTGTCAGCTCCCCATAAAACAGAGGTGCTGAGAGGCAGAAACGAGAACAACCTGACTAACTGGCTACATCAAATTGCCAGGGGAGAAGCTATTAGATATATGAGTAAATTCTTAGGAGATTTTGCTGAAAAGTGCTTACAGTTTTTTTCAACTGAGTGTTCATATAAACCTTATGGGCAATAGAGGAGAAAGGAGAGAGGGTCTATAACCAAGCCAGGCTGTTTCTCCCTCGGGGAGATTTCGAGTGATTTGATTCAGCTCTCTAACATTGTTCAAGGCAGACTTCATCTCCCCCAGCACTCATCAAAGCTGCTAATAGGTCCTTCAGAGCTCATAAAGAGATGACCAAATCTTGGGCATTGGGGACTCCAGCTCATTTATCTTCCACAGGCAGAATCAGATCTGATTTTTTACACTGCCTTCTTGGATGCTAATGCCACGTATGGTCTCTGCCACTGGTCGGAAGCCTCACAGTATCCGCCAGCCTCTGGGACCGACTGTGCTGAGCTTCCCTAGCTGGCTAAGCTTTGTCATTATAGACGCTTGTCTGTTCTGGTTATCTGTCTGCCTATCGATCAAGCAATCAAAGTCACTCATGCTTGGGGTGGGGGTGGGAAGTGGGAGGAGGTTTCAGGGAGAGCTTGGAGGGTGAGAACAGCTTTGAATGGTAGTACTAGATATATTTATATTTATATGTGCAAACATACATCTATATATCTAGATATACATATACACCCATTTATAGGCATATGTGTATACAAATGTGTCTATGATACATTTAGGCATAGGCGTGCGGATACTGGATTATTTTTTGTTATAGAGAATATGTATGTTTTTGTGCACATCCATGAATATGTATATGTTCTTGTGTATCCATGAATACATACATATCATGCATGGTATATGCATAAATATTTTATGGTCTAGATATCATTCAATATGCTATTCCACATGTACATATATAAAATAAATTTATATGCATGCACTGACATACACAGACGTCTTCCCTACAATACAAATACAAATTAAGTAAATTAAGAGCTTTCTCAGAAATCAATAAAAATTAGCAGCTTTTTGTAAACAGATTTAAATAAATATATACATGTATGTATATATTTATTTAAATATATATATATATATATATATATATATATATATATATGAAATCTGGCTAGAGATGTCCTCTGTCTGAGGGACCTGGAAGAAGTTCAGCATCATATGCAATTAGGTAAAACCCCTTTTCTTTAATGCAAATCTTGGGTGATGGTAAGAATTTTTAAAAGTACAATGAAATAAAAATCATTGCTGATCATCTCAATCCAGTGTTCATTATATATCTTCCCTCAAAAATATTTAAATAAATAACTCATTTGAGAGACAAAGGATGGAGAGACAGAAACAGAGAGAAAGACAGGTAGAGATGGATATAATGGACAAGAGTCAGAATGTTTCATGTCAGAAATATTTTCACCACCAGACTTAATATTGAGCCCCTTCGGTGCTCGCATAGTGGATAATCTAGCAGTTCTTCTTGAAAGAATTCTTGTTTACTGTGTAGAAAAAAGTCCATCCACTAATAGCTCAAAATCCTCAATGCGGGCCAGGAAGCACCTAGCTGTCATGTGAGCTATTTTATTGAATCCCCCTACCCCCTCCACCTGAATCAATGTATCCTGATACCACTGTTTTCAAATGACCTTCACGATTTCTGAGCTGGGCATCTCTGTGTATTTACACTAGAGAGAATGTTGAGTATCATGAAGAAAATAAACAGTAGAACTCAGGGACACTTGGATTGAGCTCAGAGGTTATAAATATATTCTACCTTGTCTATAAAATTGAAGGGTCCTCCTGTTATTATACCTTATGCAATTCTAATTATGGGTGAGAGGGCAGAGATTAGCAACTTAAGCAGCTGTAAAATGTGCCAGGGAGCACCTATGGAAGCAGAACATTTGCTTGTCTTCATCAATGCTTCTTATTTTATATTTTTAACACAAGGCACTTATCCTGTTTTGATGCCCCACTGGATGGAAGGGCAGTCTTAGAGCATAGAGCTCCACTAATGAACTTGTGATTGGTAAGCCCAGTGCACAAACACATTTAGGGAAGATAGGATGGTCCATTATTTCACTTCTAGAAATGGAATTCCATTGTCTCCCTCATTTAAAAAAGGTACAAGGGAAATATTCTAGAAGACTCTTAAAGATTATCCTGAGGTCATCTCATTGTATGGTTGGTGAGAGTGTTGCCCAGGAGAGGCCAAATATAGAATAAACAAGAGAAACTGAAGCTCCTGGGAACACATGGCAACCACAGACATTTGTTGAAAGCCTTCTGTGTGTGTGTGTGTGTGTGTGTGTGTGTGTGTGTGTGTGTGTGTGTGTGTGTTTAGGGAGGGGGGAATTAAGAATTCAGATTAACAAGTAAACATAGGATCCTTGATCTTAGAGTTTACATTCTTGTAGTCAACTCAATCTGGACTGGTCCATTGTTTTACAAGCTGTCTTGTTCCCATTCTGATATCCTCGTCTACACACCCTTTGCAATAACCTTTTATATTTTTGTCTTCCCCTGTTAGAGTGTAAATTCCTTGAAAGTAGGGCTAATCTTGTTTTTTTATATTTATATTTCAAGTGTTAAGCAAACTAGAAAATATTAAGTGCTTGGTAAATGTTCTATCTACCTAACCATCCATCTGTTTTTCTCTCTATCAATCTACCTGTCTCTCTGTCTGTCATCCTTCCATCCATCCACCCATCCATCCACCCATCCACCCATCCATCCATCCATCCATCCATCCATCCATCCACCCA
>NC_058135.1:145275346-145305609 GCF_016433145.1 Gracilinanus agilis | reverse complement strand
TCTCTCTCTTTCTCTCTCTCTCGCTCTCCCTCTCTCTCCTTATTCCCTTTCTCTCTCTTTCTCCTCTCTCTCTCGCTCTCCCTCTCTCCTTATTCCCTTTCTCTCTCTCTCTCTTTCTCTCTCTCTCTCTCTCTCTTTCTCTCTCTCTCTGTCTGTCTCTCTCTCTCTCTCTGTCTCTCTGTCTCTGTCTCTGTCTCTCTGTCTGTCTCTCTGTCTCTCTGTCTGCCTCTCTCTCTCTCTCTCTCTCTCTCTCTCTCTCTCTCTCTCATAGCACACATATATGTGGACATATTATGCTATAACCCTACCCCAAGGTCAGCATAAGCTCCATGTGAATAGAAGTTGAATAATTTTTCATCTTTCTCTCTCTGACCATAGTATAATAGTATATAGCAAATGCTTTAGAAAGAATAATTGAATTGTATTGAATTATAAAATAAAAACATGAGAAATAGTCCAATGGGGGAAGAAAAATTAACATACATGCACATACATATAGACATATCATAAATAAGTATATAACTTAAACTAAGGCACACATGTTCTAAGATATATATATATATATATATATATGTATGTATATACATGCCAATATATACATATACATTACTAAATTCATTTGTAAAGTAATATTTGGACTCTTTAATATTCACCTCCATCATTTTACAATTACCACATCAGGACTAGGAACAGAAGTGAAGGAAGGTAAATATTAAATTCAGTGGCCGAATTGCAGCATTACCTCAGCAAATTCTACTTGGAACAGTTGTATGATAACTTCCTACTCATTTATCACATTACATTAATTTTACAAATTAACCTCAGGTACTACAGAATATGGATTGTCTCAATTATGGGAATGTGAATTCCATTACCATTCCATTATTATTCCATTCCGCTTATGACTTCATGATAATAAGTGCCGGATGTAAGTTTCTATTCATATGATCCCACTAGAAATTGCTTATCCAGCAGCACTCTGCTAAGCACAGTTGCCTAGAATTCTTATTTTTTGCCAAAGCTAAATAATAGTTCAGAGGGAAAAAAACACTGATTATAGATAAAGGAAAGGCAGGAATCAAAATATGCATAAATAAAACATTTAGCCATGAGACAGCCTACCGTATAACTTTTTATATACATGGTTGCATATACAGTTAAAAAGTGAAAAATGAAGATATGGGCTGGGTAGGAAGGAATTTTTAAAGTGTATGACCAAGGGACTCAGAAATGAGATTTCTGAACTGATGTAACAAAGAATTCAACTGAATGACAATATTAAAAAAAATAGTCAATTTAGCAGATATTAAGATGCAGAATTTTCCTGATGGAGTTAATAATGGAAGAATTAATAATATCCTTTGAATTTTCCATGCTGAGAAATGGTACAAATGTGATGTACTACCATGATCATTATTATCATCAGTCAGTCATTCAACAGGCATTTATTAAATATTTATCATGGGTCAGGAATGATTTTAAGCACTGATGATATTAAAAAACAACAATAACCTTACTCCAATCACTCTCCCTCCCCCCAAAACCAGTTTCTTCCCTCAAGAGTTCACATTCTAATTGAGAGGACAATATGTAAGTAACTAGAAAAACAAAAGATATAAAAATTGTAGATGAAAGTACTCTGAAAGGAGAAGACACTAGCATCTAGGAAACTTGGAAAGGCCTCCTGCAGAAGATGGTATTGAGGAAGCCAGTAAAAGAAGGAGGGAAAAGTTGAGGACCAAGAGCATTCCAGGCATGAAGGATGCTCAATGCAACTGCACAGAAAAGATGGAGTGTCATGTTCAAAGAAATGCAATTAGGTCATTATGTCTGGATGTAAAATAACTGTAGAGTGTGTGGAGGAGTATTAAATGAAAGAAGTCCAGAAAGGTAGGAAGGGACCGAGTTATGAGGAACTTTAAATTCTTAAAAAAGAGAAATTTATAGTTGATCCGAGAAAAAAACAACACAAAAAACAGAGACTTATTAGAGATTAGTTAACAGATTAGTTAACTGGTTTTGGTGGTAGTTACTAGAATATAGGAAGAGACTTAGATAAATAAAAAAATAACTTTTAAGGATTGTTATTTATTATTATGAATTATTTGAGTTTTGCAGAAGAGATACTTGACTCTCAAAAATAATGATAGGAAACAATCGTTGTTAGAGAAGGCAGTACTAGCCAAATGACTGAGTGTAGGAAATGAATGAAAATAGTTCTCACCCCCATATAATATTGAACTTCTTCCTTGAGATAAAAAAAAAAAAATTGCCGTTTTAACCCTTTCTTTGCAAATTGACTACAACATTTGCAAGCCATATGGTATTTATTTATTTATTCACAAATAAATATGCATTCTAAATTATTATATCAGTTGAGGAAGGAATTAAACTTTCAGGAAGTTTACATAGGTGTGAAAATTGCTACACTTTTGGCTGCAGAAAACTAGTGGTGGGTGTTTGAAGAACAGAACCAGGGAAAATATTCTTTTCTAGCTGAAGCAAACATCAGCTGTCTTTCCAGCAGGCAATTAATATGTGAGACTGTAATCCTCTCAGGGTTTATCTGACAAAGTTCTGTAGGGATAGTTGAGCTGCTCTTTTATACAGAAATGGCATTTCCCTTTGATTCTAAGGAATTTCCTAACTCTGTTTACAAGGTTCTACACAAATCCTTATGAGAACTCATTGAAGCTCTCAAAGGAATACATTATAATTTCCTTATTAGAGTTCCATTATAGATAATTCTATAGAAGTTATCTGGAATCCTCATCAACTCCTGTCTAGATGCCCTTCCCATGTGGATACTGATCGAATATATATTTATCAAATCTGATTTATTTGAATGCACAGAAATCTCATAGTGTTAGGAATCAATCTGATCAGTTTCCTACTTATCAGCTGTTGTCAACTTAGCTCTAAAAGAGTAAAATTTTAGGGCAAATAAAATCAACAAGGAGCAGAAGAAAAGCCTCAGCAAAATTTACTGGAAAGCAGAGACCTCAAAACCATTTATTAGAGAACCTTTAACCCTCCCTATGCTTTTCCCCTTCTATTGCAGTTTACTGTCTGAAAGAGATGTATGCCACCTTACATCAGACAAGAGATCATTTAGAGATCAAGCATATTGATTTTAGAACAAGATACATCCTTCACATAGTAGGAAATTTAGCAGATGAACCAGAGAAATAATTGCAATCTTCCTCTATGTAGTTCTGGAACTACATAATTAAAAGGATTCTTTAAAAATTCTTAAATCTCCTCAATTAGCAAGCATGCACTCCAAAAACCTCCCAGGAAAGCATTACTGCTTGTTATATTCTGCAAGGTGGTACTTCAAATCAGGCTACATTCAGTTCAGTGTGACTTTAAAGGTTCTATCTCAGCCAGATACAATATAGTATATATACCATTAACTCCAGTGTAACCATTTATAGTAACCTTCTCCATTTCACACATGACACCTTGCTGGATGATGCCTTGTTATACATTCTGAGACATTGCTGAGGAGTACCTAATAGAATCAAAAGATGCTGGCTCCCCATTCTCATTCCAACTGATGCATTTCCTTAGCAACTACTGGGGATGACAGGAAAGGAAGAAGGAATAGACATTTGGATGATACACCAACTCCTACTCACAGCAGCACCATACACCTTCAAAAGTCCATTTCTATGCACTTGATTGACCCCTTGTCTATTCAGTCCCTCCCAAGATACATTGCTTATTTTAAGTTGCATCATTCTTATATCATAATTGAATAACATTTTAATTATTTTAAATTTGGAATATAATGAATACTTCAAAATGGAACATTTTAATATATGCCACAGAAGATAAAAATAGAATTATGTATAAAAACACAAATCTCCAATAAGTAGAACATACTTTTTAAAAAATATGATAAATTCAACATGATATTTTTGCAGCTGTCCTGCTTCTCAGCATTTCATCTGGAATTTCCTTTGCTTTTTTCGGTGCTTTTTAAATGTCTCAGAACATTTTCTTTGTTCTTTCTTTCTTTTTTTTTTTTTTTTGGTGGAGGGAGGTTCTTTAACTAGTGTCTCTCTTCTTCAAACTACCTACCCAAAAGAAAATAACACAATTTTTATTACAAATAAGCATAATTAGGCAAAAATTCAAATCATAATTGAGCAAAACTCAGTCCACACATTTGCCATATCTAATAAAGTTGTGCAACTCTAGTTTATCTCTTTTCTATTAGAAAGTAAGTTCTTACTCAAATCTTTCAAAGTTGCTTGTTTTTATATTTTTAACAGTATAAATTGTTCTCCTTGTCCTGCTAACTTTGCTCTATGTCAGTTCATATGAGTCATCCTAGGTTTCTCTCAAACATCTCTTTCATAATAATATTGCATTACATACATATGCCATGCTTTGTTCAGCTATTCCTTAATTAATGTGCACCCTTTTATTTCTATATCTTTGCTATAACAAGAAGAATGGCTATAAATATTTATATACATATAGATATTTTTCCTCTGCCTTTCATGTCTTTGGGGCAGAGGCCATAGAGTGGTACAACTGGTCAAAGGGCATGTAGAATTTAGGGACCAGAATTCTGGACAATTCCAAATTGCTTTTCAGAATGGCGCATCCAATTAGCATTTCCTCCCACAGCAAACTAATGTGCTTGTTTCTCCAAAGCCACAAAAATTATTGTCATCTTCCTTTTATGTCATCTCTTGTAATCTGATGTGTATAAGACAGAATCTGGAGTTATAGTAGTCATTTCTTTTATTATTAGTGATATAGAACATTTGCTTTTCATAGGGCTGTTGAAAGCTTGGATTTCTTCCTTTGGCAATTGACTCTCCATATCACTTGACCATTCATTTCTTAGGAAATGACTATCATTTGCATACATTTACATAAATTTAAAAAAATCCATAAATGGATGCTTTTCAAATACAGTAAACATCGTTAACAAATGGCTGATATAGAACAATATGACCTATGATAGAGGTTAAATTACTTTGCTACACTTTCTAGTAAGGGAATACTTTAGACCCATTCAGATTATCTAAGTTGTCTAATTCTGGTAGAACCTAGTATTTAATGAGAGATTTTTAGGTTTTGTTTTCTTATCTTCTTCAGTTCTTTAAACATTCTCTGGGGTTTGAACTTGAAGTAAAATTATTTAAAGTTTAAGTTTAGTTTCATCTTTAGGGTTTTTCAAGAAAATGAAAATGAAAAGCAAGCTTAATGCTAAATATAAATCTGGCACTGGGCAGATATTTTATTCTTATACACAAAATAGGTATTTTGACAGATGAACTAAAACCAGGATGCTTTAACTTATGACTACTGTTACATTCGACTGGATGGCTACTACTTACGCTTCATCATAGCATACAATAGTTTATATTATTGCTAATTACATATATCTTTTATCCAGCCCTGTACCATCTCCGTCAAAATCCATCTTCTGGAAAGGAAGGTAAGAATCTTGGTCTCCTCCTCTTACAGTTCCTATTTGACAAAGAAACTCCCCTTGCTACCATTCAGATTAATTCAATGGATCTAAGATATTTATATATATTTCTGGATTCCACATGGTTACCTCCATGTTTGAATACATTTGACTTCAAAGCTACCGATCAGTCAGTCAGTCATTTATTTAACAAGAGAATTAAAACATAGAAAAGTCACCCAATGGCATTGGTGGAAGTTTACCTTATAGAGTCCCCTTTCTCTAGCTGCTAATAATATTGATGGTAGTCATATGCTAGAGTGGGCAATGGTCAACTCACCTGAAACCCCTCACTACAAGTCTGAGAGTCATATGCTACTCCCTGAAGGATTGAAGGAAGAGATCAAGTCAGAAGCTATTTCTTCTTTTGCCTGCAATCATACAGCAGAAAAAACCCAAAGGACTATCAGGTTTTCTGTGTCATACCAAAGCAGCAAGCTATTTGAAGGATGTGCCACCAAATAGGTAGAAGACAGAAAGTTTGTCATTCCTAAAAGGTCCAAGTACTGAGTCACTATGGCGCTGGTATCTACAGAAACTGCCCAGAGGATCTCTAGGAATATGTTCCCCTAGATCCCTGATGGCAAACCTATAACACGCATGTCAGCACTGACACACGTAGCCATTTTCGAAGACGCGTGGCCACATACAGAGAAGTATGGGGCTGCATGCCAAGGATGAAATATTTGCTGTAGTGTAGTGTAGACACTCTATGCCTGAGGTCTGTAGGGCAAAACAACTGGTCACTAAGCAGGTAAGTTAAATAATTAGTTTTTGGTTTATTAAATACAGTTATATATTACAATTATACAATTTTTGTTATTTAAACTATAAATATTGTGAAATTATGTTTTTTTCTTGAAATGACACAGCACCTTATTTATGCTCATTTTTTGGGCAAATTTTGACACATCAAGCTCAAAAGGTTGCCCATCACTGCCCTAGATGGCTCTCATAGTCCAGTTACATATATAAGATGTTAAGAGTCTCCTCTATTCACTATATCACAAGATATTTCTTACTTACAAAAGTAAAAAAAAAAAACAGTTTACATTAATCTTGCAAAATCCTCTAATGTACACTAATACCATACCATATCCCCAATGTGTTCCTTTTTGAGGAACAATGAAGCATATTTTTCTGCCTATAATCCCTTAACAGCTGTCTAGTGTTCTCTCATTTTTCCCTTTAAGTTAAAGTATAGTTATAAATCCTCTTAATAGGTGTGCCATAGCCTTGATTTTACGTGCTAAAACCAAGATGGTTTATGGCAGGGCTGAGAACACACACCTTAAAGGATTCTTTGCCAAACATTAATTAGTAATTTTATTGCCGGGCTTCAAGGACCAAGAGTATGGATTTTTTGAAGAAATATTAACGGTTCATATGTCATCATAATTTGAGGTTTTGCTTTGGAAATAAAGACCATCTGATGAAACCAAAAATCTTGATTTCTTAACTACATTAGAATATAAAAGTTCTCCTGTTTTCAAAAAAACACTCAGCTACTCTTCTAGCTATGATCTAATGTCTAGCCTACCATTCTTTTCAGTTTCCTCAAATATTCTATTTATTTACTCTGCCACCATTCCCTTTACTTTTTAGGTTTGTCATTTCCCTACTCCTCCTTCCAGTTTGGATTCTATATTTGCTACTCTGTGAGAAATGTACTCAATTTAAAATCCTATCATGGTCAACTTCAAGAACTTCTTTTTCTTCACCAAAGTACATATACATTCTCCTCATTGGTAAAGTGGCTTTTAGGGGTGAAAGGAGATTAGGAAGATAAAGGAAGAATTTCAACCAGTTTTAAGGTTTCTATGATAATGTGTGAATAGGTGACTCCTAGATATATTTAAAACTTTATCCTTTCTGCCTCAGTCCAGTCCCTTATTCATTCATTTATTTATTTGTCTATCTGTCTGTTTATTTATTTATTTGCTTATTCATTCATTTATTTGTTTGTTTGCTTAATTACTATTTAAATTTGGCCTTTAATTTATTTGACCTTTAAATTATATCAAATCTTGAACCTTTAAAATTTTTTGTACAATGCCTATTCCCTATATATGTACATTCATATCATCATAATCTTGTTTATTAGATATTTCCAAAGTGCCAGGCTTATGTCTATATCCCTCTCTTTGTACAATGTCTAGCATAATATTTAAGCATCAAGAAATTAACAGAACTGTGATCTCATTGATGCGGATGTTCCTTCTAATAGTATAGGTCATAATTTTTTTAATGCCTTTTCTTTCTTGCTATTTTTTATAAAATGATTGGAATATGAATACTTAAAATGCTACTACCATCTTGTACAATGTGAAAGCAGACAAAATACTTGTAATCATAGCCATAAAAATAATGGTAATAGAATAACAATTGCAAAATTTTACATAACACTTCAAAAATTACAAAGTGATTATATATGCCTGTGTGTATATATACACATACATATGTACAAACTCTGAAGGCTGTTGAAGTTTAAAACTGCATTAAAGTCCTTGGGATACTCTATGTGCTCATATATGAATCTTGGAATTGCACACATAGCTGTATATATGTGTTTTTATATTATATATACACACATAAATATAATAAAATTTGATCTTTTTAACAATTCAATATTAAGCTCATTTTATAGATGAGGAAACTGAAGAAGTTAAATGACTTTCCCAAAGTCACAAATCTTATAAATGCCTAACACAATTTAAATTTAGTTCTATCTGACTCCAAGTTTAACATTACATCCACAAATATACATTGATGGAGGAAGTTCCAATATTCCAACAAGTTCATGACTGGAAAGGAAAATTTGTGGGTCTTAATATACTCTGCCCCGGTCAGACTTCATTTATAGTACTACATTCAGTTTTAGGATTTTGGAGAGAATCCTGACATGCTGGAGCATGACCAGAGAATGAAGAATTGACTTGAAGTCATAATTTATAGGAATTGATTGAAAGAATTGGAGGTGGTCAGTGTGGAGATGAGAGAATGCCTAGGGGTAAGAATAATGATATCTAGTTTCAAGTACTTGAAGGGTTATCATGTGATAGACAGATTGTATTTTTTTCACTTGGTCCCAAATAGTAAGAGAAGCAAATTAAATTCTGTTTTCATTTAAGACTCCTAACAATCAGAATCTCTTAGAACTTTCTTAGATGGCAGTCAATCAATCAATCAATAAGGAATGATGAAGAGATTATTACATGCCATTTACTTTGCTAGACACTTGGAAAACAAAGATAAAAATGAAACATCATATTGTCTTCCCCATTACAAATGTAAACTACTTGAGGTCAGAGACTTCTTATCTGTTTTTTCTTTATTTGGTTTGTCTCTCTATCTCTCTATCTAACTATCTGTCTGTCTATCCATCCATTCATCCATCCATCCATCAGCTATCTATCTTTTTATATATATATATATATATAAAGAAACACACACACAAACATAATATGAGATAATATTTTTGAGGAAGAGTACGAAACTGCAGCTGGGGAATGAGGAATGACCCAGAGTAAGAAGTAGTAATTAAGCTCAAGTTTGCAGGGAAATAGGAATTCTAAGATTCTGAGGTAAAAACGGAGGCTAATTAACATGTGGAAAATAGACAATGCAAAGGCAGAATACTGGAAGGCAGAATATTATGTAAAAGACAGTGAAAGAACAAGTTTCAGTAGATTTTAGAGCACAAGAAAAAGAGTTATGTAAACCCAGTAAGGTAGATTGGAGCCAAGTAATGAGGGTATTTAAATGGCAAATAGGCAATCTATATTTGACCCTAGGGTTAACAGGAACATAGATTTAGTTCTAGAAGGGAACTTCAAAGTCATCTACCTCAACTCTCTCATTGATACTTGAGGATAGGGAGACGATGGAAAATATTAAGAAGGGGTCGGATGTCAGGTCTGGGCTTTGTGAAAATCGCTTTGTACAATGAGTAGAGGATAGAATGGAAAAGGGCAAATCTTGAAGTAGGGAGACAGTCAGGAAGCTGTTGCGATACTATAGGCAAGAAGTGATGAGTGCCTGAAGTAGGATGATGGTCAAATGAATAGAAAGGAAAGAGAATAGATGCAAAAGGTATGTTTGTTTGGGAAGGTGTAAGGATGAATGGACATAGTCCCCCTCTAGACTCATCCCTCTCTAGACTCGATTTCAATTGATGTATAGAAACTCCCTCCAGTGTTGCAGATTAACATCTGGTCAGTAGCTTAAAGTCTTAGCAAGCCATCTAGATCAATGAGGGGTTAAATGACCTATATCTTGGTCACACATCACTTTGTGCATTATGTGTGAGAGGCAAGATTCTAAGGTCAATCCTCCATCCACTATATCATGACATATTTATGTTTTTGTGTCCTTTAAGAGATGTATTTAAATTTCTATTTTCCCATATCATTGCATATTTTTTCTCTCTCCAAATGATTAAAATTCTGTAGGAAATTCTGAGTTTTTCAATATTGTTCTTTTCCCACCTCTACTAAACCACGGCGTATAAGAAGAATTAATTTATTGAGAAGACTTGATCATGTACTGTAGTTCAAATAATCTGATTTTTAAACACACTTATGCATGAACAACTAATAACTAATAATTGGAAGAAATTGCATGTGACTCTTGAAACTGTTTCTTAATTGTAACTCATTAAAATAAATTGCAGTATATTATCCCAATTATAATGCCCAAAATAGAATTTAGTAATGGTCGATCTGTCACTCTTCTTTCCATTTTAGTTTTAATGAAAGGTCTGTTATGAAAATAATCTGCTTATAATCAGGTGGTCTTGTATGCTACAAGTTAGTTATAATTCAGTGAAAGATTTTTTTTCTTCAGAAAATAGTCAAGGCAAAACCAAGTCAATGCAGATTCTAACAGAATGTAAAGACAGCTGGAACAGTTGTGTATAGTTTATGTGGCTTGTACAATAGATTTTCTTAAGATTTTGTCCCTAATAGCTACATAGAAAATAACCTCAATATTTATAACCAAAAATTTTATAGTATTTTAATGTGTTATATTACAATAAGTAACTATTTCTTCTTAAGAATTAAAGTCATATTAAATTGAGGTCCCCTCCTCAATATATGAAGATGTGGCAAAATTATTGAATCTCTAAATCTTTTGATAGAATGCTCTAACTATTGTGCCTTTACATTACATAACATGTAAACATAATCAATCATGTTAAAGTGAACTATGCATTGTGATATTTTGTAATTGTTCTCATATGTCTTATCATAATGCTTTGCACAAGGCTCTTTTTCATTCATTTAATAGTATATAAATATATTATTTAATCATCATCAGAGTTGACATTCACATAGCTCCTTAAGGTCCACAAAATTCTTTCCCATTATTATTTCATTTGATCTTCAAAGTAATTCTATGAGGTGGGTGAAATTATCATTCTTACTCAACAGAGTAAGGAGGAAATTGAGCTATAGTATGGTTAAGTGACTTGTCATACATGTAGGGCAGGTTTGGAATTCAGATCTTCCTGAATCTAAATGTTGCTCTATCCTGTGAGCCTCATAGCTTTAACAATATGTAGTAGTAATATGTAAAGAGATTACTTCTCAACTTAATATTAGAAGTAAATGAAATCATACTATGAGTTGAATTATTTTGAAATTTTAATTACTTAACCGAGATACACAACACAAATCTCTGCTTTAATATATATATATTAATACTACATTAAATAATGTTGAGTAATCATTTAATTATTTATTAGTAGCTCAAATTTATTTGTTCATTTTTGTGACTTAATCATAAATGGGTTCATAATCAATTATAGATACATATATGTGGACATTAATAAACACACAATAAAATTTAACATAAGATATAACTGAGCCATGTGCAATGAATCCCAATGATATTAACAAATGAAATTAATAGACAGAAAAGATACCAGTGGAAAATGGAATGTAGTTATCAAAAATGATACATCATTGTCATATATGGTAACATGTAGTTATATAATTATAATGATCTTTTAAAATTAGTTCTAGTAGGGAATCTATATTGAGACTGTAATACCTCAGTCCTGAAATTCTATATAAGGAAGTACAAATAGAATCTTACAAAGTTAGGAAGAATAAGCAGCCAAACTAAACCAAATACACTCTGAGCAAATTTTCACTGCAGGTAACAATCTTAAAAGCATTGAAGACTGTTTTATAAGATCTGTCAGGAAGTAAAGAAAATCAGAAGGATGGAGGATTCAGGCTCTATACATATGATTTATTTTTGAGTCCATTGATAGTATATTTTATAATATGATTCATCCTTCTACTTCAAAAGTACCTACAGAAAAATCTATTGTAAGAATAACTTTAGATCAAATTGTGATCAGCTTGATATTTCTGAAGCAATGGTTTACAACATTTTTTCTATATCATAGACCACTTTGGCAATCTGGTGAAAGTTATAGTCACCTTTTCAGAATACTTACACACATTTGTGTAATAAATACATAAATTACAAAGAAACCAATTATATTGAAATACAATCATCCATATATATGCTATATGTAAATGTGTTTATGTATATAACTTTAAATTCACATACCTTAGGTTAAGTATCAAAAGAAGGGAACTTGACAAATGAAAAAATAATAAAAAATATTGGAAATAGTTTTTTAAGATTAAAGAAATTTAAAAAGGAAAAGGATAAGACAAACCAGTTAGTGAGTCATATAATTATAACAGCTTATACTTCATTCAAAATAGTTTATCTGCAAAGATAAGAAATTAAATAAAAGAAATACAATTACTTCGATAATTACTATTTCCTAAAGAAATGTCAAAAAATGTCTACAACTAGGAAACCAATGGTCCAAGAAAATGTTGTAAACATTAAACATTTGATTTCATTATCAGATGAAGAGACATGGCAGCCAAGTATAACAATGTTTCATAGAACAAGCAAATTTTCAAAACGTTATGGAGGATAAGAGAAGATTATTACCTTGAAAATTTGCTAAGAGAAGTTGGAGAAGGATATGGAATATGACTGTAGAATACTTGTCAAAAATACTTGTCAAAAAAAAAAACCAAATAGCTAACACTCAAGTATTCTGAGAGCATTTATAAATGAATCTCTTATGTAAGGAAACAAACTGATATGAAATGGAACAAGTCTGCCAGGATTTCTGTGGGGATTTATAATAATGTAACTATTGCATCTAAACTCCTCTGTCTCATGTTCCATGAGGAAGTAAAGATGGGACCACATATATGGTCCTCATTATAAAATATATAAAGTATTTTAGTTTATGGAAATATAATTTCAGTTTAGCTTCCAACTTCACACTATGCTTGAACATTCATTTATGCAGGAGAGGTTAAATATCTTCATTAAGGAAAATAGTATCTACCTTGAAAATAAGAATTATTTGTTTTCTATCTTGAAGGTACTCAAGGATGGATTTCTCTTGAGTTATTTTGTTAGTCAGTTAACAAATACTTACTAAACACTTGCAATGAGCCAAATTCTGTGGCAAACTCCAAGGATGTAGAAGGAAAAACAATCTTCACGCCAAAAGTACTTACATTCAAATAGCAAAGGAAATATGTAAATAATTAGGAATTTGTAAGACATAGAGAGTAGATGAGTAAATGGAAGCTAATCACAGAGAAACTGGAAAAAGTAGGCAATCCTTCTCCAAAATAAATAATAGAAAAATAAATGAAGAGGGCCATCTGAGCTAAGTCTTAAGAAGCCAGGAAAAGTAAGACATAGGTGAAGGGTGAAAAGCATTCCAAGCATGGCCAATAAATAGCCAGTGCAAAGGCTGAGAGAAGAGAGATGCAATGCTGTGTGTGAGGAAAAAGAAAGCAGTTTATGTAGCTGTATCGCAGAAAATTTGGAAGAGGGTATTTACAAGGCTAGCTGGTAGGAAGGGCAAGGTTATGAAGAGTTTTAAATAGCAAAGAGAATGGTTGTTATTTAATCCTAAGAACATAGAGAGCCATTGTAGCTCATAGGCAGAGAATGAAATAGTGAGATTCAGCTTTAGAAAAATCTCCTTGCAGGAGATTAGGGTCCCACTATACATAAAACATTGTTCTAGTGATTAAGGAGATATAAAGAAAATTAAAACATAGTCCTGTGTCTCTTCAGAGCTTATAATTATAAAGAATATAGAATACACACAGAAGAAAAAATAATGATAAATATGCATGTAACATAGGTTAAAATGACATATTGGTATGTATGATGTTATAAAGTATTTTGATTATAACTTTGGTATCATAATTACATTTATACATAAGATTTTAAGTTTTAAAAATCTTCATACAATATTCCTATTTGACTTTTAGAGATGCAGAAACAAATTCATAAAAATAAAGTGACTTGCCCTGTGTCACACAGCTATTAAGTAGTAGCACTGAGCTTTGAATCCAGGATTTAGGGAAATATACATACCACTTAAAGCTTACTTATTGTGTAGCAATGCCAAATATTAAGTGATGTGTAGCTCAGCAACATGATAATCCTATTTGTGAAGGATAAAACTTCATGGGATCAGCATTCTATCACAGCAAAAAAGACATAATATATAGAAAAACACTGTAATCCCACCCACAAGTAGCTGAAGTCATGGACTGGTGCTGAGAAGTCTTTAACTGAACTAAAAACTCAAACAGTTTTGGTTCTGTTGCTTTACTAGTAAAGTAGTTGAAAAGGCAGTGCTTATAGATGTCATTGTTAGCCCTACTAGAAAATCCAGAATAAAGTATTCCAATTAAGACTGCAATCTTTTCCATTTGACTCATGAGAATGAGTGGTTTGACATTGAATTCAGATAAGTAGCCAAGAAAGAGATTAAAAATTCTCTTCCTGAGTTTAACAAGTCCCACTCAGTTCTTTGGTCACATCTGTGTGTGTGTGTGTGTGTGTAGAAAACAAATATGTAGAGATCAAATGGACAAAGCTATGATGTAATAGACCTATAAGGCTTAACTACTTACTCTGACAGCTAACTCATCAACTTCAAGACACTAAAAATGTCACTTCATGACCTTCAAGGATGACTTCATTTCCAATGAGCATTTTGTCTATGGGTTGCATTTTCCTTACCCAGACATACACAGGAAATATTATATACAATATCATGAATATTATTTTAAAAGTCTATGCCTAATGTGGGATAAAAATTCTCCAGTAGCCACATAAGAGAAACAAAGTGCCATATAATTGTTATTAATTGCATAAGGTAAAGGAACATAAATTTCCAAGTGATTTTCCTGGAGCAGAATTGCTTAGATTTTACAATGAGGTGGACATCACATCACAGTTATGTGATGAGAAAAAAGGGGCAAAGAAAGCCAGTCAGCATTAACACCAATAAAACTGAACAACAAAAATATATACCATTATTTACATTTGGTAAATTTAAAATTTTCCCATTTGGCTGCCTCAAAACTGAGAAAAGGCTGAGCAAATTAATAGTACATGTATATAATTGGATGATGGTGGGCTATTGGAAATAGCAAAGGGGAAATTAATAAAATCCATATGAATTGACGGATAGTGAAGTAAGCAGAAACAGAAGAACAATTTATACAATGACCATGACACTGTAAATGAAAAACAGCTTTGAAAGACATTAGAACTCTATTCAGTGCATTATAACCAAACTCATTTCTAAAGGACTGTTAAGACACACCTACCACCAATTCTTGACAATAAAATGATGGCATGCAGATGCAGAATGAGATATTCATCTTCAGACATGACCAATGTGTATATTGGTCTTGATTATGCTTATTTGTTATAAAAGGGAACTTTGGTGTCCCTTCTGTGACCCCAGGTAGAGGGAAAACTTCTGAGAATGATTCGTTTCCTCCAAAAACAAAGAAAAGAGCATCAATAAACTTTTTTTTAATACATAAAAGAGAACAGAAAGAAATCAGAGGGAGATATAGACAAGCATAATAGCTTTGCAACTGACATGCTGATTTTATCATATCTTTAAAAGTAAGAAATAGAAAATATATTCATACATTCACATAGACAATCATCTTTTGCTCTTTATAAACAGATATGCCAATATTAATGATATTCAAGTTTATAATCATAATAATTTTAAAAGAATATAATGAGTCACCCCACATAGGCCTTTTTTTTCTCCCAACATATATTTTGGTCAATATATGGTAGGCATGTATATGACCTCAAAGGTAATATGGTATTTTCTTTATAGATAAATTTTATGTAGACATGAGTCTGGCTGCTTTGGGCATCCCTCTAAGCTCACTAAATGATGGTTCAACAATTATAGAAAATATAACTCAATTTCTATGGCATCTATCTTCTCTGACCTTCTTAAAAGCTGAAATAAAATCTGAAAGTGATTAAACTCCAATTAAAAATCTATAAAAGGACAAAATCAATCACTCAGAGAAAGTGAGTCCATTTTTCTCATCTTCTTTAGGTTCTTTTGAAATTAGTAGCTTGCCTATGTGCCTTATAGCAATTTGGCTACAGGAATAACGCTCAAAATAAAACAAAATGGGTGATATTCTGAGACTTGGGAGAGGACTTTTCATCTATAGAGATAAATTAAAACCTAAAAATATTTTATTCATTCATTTACTATTATAATAAATATATTAATAATTAATAATAGCTAACATTTATAAAGTGTTTACTACATACTAACCATTTTACAAATGTTATCTCAGTTGATCCTCACAACAACCCTGGGAGGTCAGCACTATTACTTGAAAATAAAATGTTAATTTTCTCATTTACTTAAAAATTAGATATATAAAATGTGCAGTTTTACACAGCATCATTGTACATATAAACATATATATATGCATACATGTATTTAATAAAATAAACATTTATTAATATATACTGGGTTCACTATGGAAGGCAAATTTTTTGAAAAATTTCTACATATTGAACTCTGCTATTGTCAGGATCAGATGAGAAAATATATGTTAAGTGCATCATAAAACTAAATGCTATATAAAGCCATTATAGAAGATATTCTTGTAGTCTTGCCAAGGATCTAGATCTTATTTCTAATATCACTTCTGTCACAGAATTTGATCTGAGTTGTAACTTCAGCTCTTAGGATGTCAATAATAGAACTCTCTTTGCTCTCTAGGTGCTTGGTCCACCATAAACTGGTAATTTCCTTGAAAGGGAAATAGAAAGAGATGAAGCTTACTCAAATAAAAGGGGGGGGAAAAGTAAGTATGAAAGCCAAGGAGACAGTCCAGTGAGCTGTAGAGTGTAAGCTGTATTTGTAGTCCTGACAATACCATATAATAACTTTCTACCTTTAGCTCATTCTAATTCCATTACTGCTGATATAATTTTTATTGCCACAGTCATTTTGCCTTGTGGAGGTAAGCAAAATTAGAGTACTCACCAGTATGACTGATGCTCTCCTGTCTTTGTGCTTTAATTCACATGTGGCCTCCTTTTACTCCTGGGAATGAAGTACTGCAGGCCAGATGTAAATAACTTTCATCTACTGGGACCTGTAGACTAAAGGATTCTATCTTAAAGGGACAGCTCTTCTTGCCCTCTCCATTGAGGAAAGACTCTCACAAAGAACAGGATGGGAAAGACCCACAGCTAAGCAAGAAGCCTCAGAGATGAGTCCATCTGATTGGTGTGGACAATGATTGATCTCTTTGACAGTCTGGTGAAGACTATGGAACTCTTCTCAGGATGATGATTTTGAATGCATTAATTAAATAAACAAGATTATGAATTAAATCATATTGAAACACAGTTATCAAAATATGCTCATTTTTTAATGTTCATTGGTCCTAGGTAATAAAGTGATTACTATGTGCTAAGCACCTTACAAGAGGCAGATACTGCTGTTTGCAATTAAAATTCTGATTTTATCATATACTTAACAAATAAGCTATACATAATATACATGCAATTTCAAGCATAATCATTATATATGAATGTTATAAATTTGTGTAAATAGTTATGTATATATGTCCAACAAGCAATAATATTTTATTATTAATATGATATTAATAACATAATAATTATTATATTATTAATACTACTAATCCTTATTTCTGTTGAGATTATTATTTTTCCAGTCATTGAGGTTCACAACTTAGGAACCATCCCCAACTTTTTATTGTCTCCTTGCCCTTTCTCATATAATCAATTAATTGCCAAGTTCCATCAGTTCTACTTCTCTAGTTTCTCTCACATTTAACTTCTCTCCATTCACATAATCACCACCCACCTAAGGTCATCAACATCTCTTTCCTGGAAAAAGTGCCATAGCTCCTTCTGACTGACTCTAGGCTCTTCTGTTTTCCAATATATCCTCTTCAAAGATGTTATGTTATTATTTCTAAAGCATAAGCTGGCTATATTATTCCCTTGCATATTGCCTCTAGCATAAAATATAAGTTTCTCCTTTTCACATTTAAAGATTACTCTGACTTAGATACTCTATGTTCCAAATAAGATGGTATTTGCTGTCCTTAATACATTACATTCAGATTCCCAGATCTTTTGTCTTAATTCAGATTGCCCCTCAAGTCTGAAATATTCTCTTTCCTCACTTCCACTTAATAACTATTTTAAAAACCCAATCCAGGTGTCACCTCCTGCTGGATATTTTGCATGATATGCCCAGCAATTAATGTTTTCCCTATCAACAACACAAACTTGTTTTCTATCTATCTAAAAATGTGTTTAATTAATTAATTAATTTAGAATTTTTTTTCCCATGGTTACATGATTTATATTCTTTCCCTCCCTTCTTTCCTCCCCCTCCCATAGCTAATGAGCAATTCCACTGGGTTTTACATGTATCATTGATCAAGACCTATTTCCATATTATTAATATTTGCAATAGATTGATCATTTAGAGTTTACATCCCCAATCATATCCCCATTGAAGCATATGATCAAGCACATGCTTTTCTTCTGTGTTTCTACTCTCACAGTTCTTCCTCTGGATATGGATAGTGTTCTTTCTCATAAGTCCCTCAGAACTGTCCTTTATCATTACCTTACTCCTAGTAGAGAAGTCCATTACAATCGATTTTACCACCGTGTATCAGTCTCTGTGTACAATGTTCTCCTGGTTCTGCTCCTTTCACTCTGCATTAATTCTTGGAGGTTGTTCAAGTTCACATGGAATTCCTCCAGTTCATTATTCCTTTTAGTACAGTAGTATTCCATCATCAACAGATACCGCAAGTTGTTCAGTTATTCCCCAATCAAAGGTTTTTGCCACCACAAAGAGCATGGCAATGAATATTTTTGCACAAGTATTTTCCCTATTATCTCCTTGGGGTATAATCCCAGCAGTGGTATGGCTGGGTCAAAGGACAGGAAGCCTTTTAAAGCCCTTTGTTTATAATTTCAAATTGCCTTCTGGAATGGTTGGATCAATTCACAACTCCACTGGCAATGTATTAGTGTCCCAATTTTGCCACATACCCTCCAACATATGTTACTTTTCTTTGCTGTCATATTAGCCAACTTGCTAGGTGTGAGGTGGTACCACAGAGTTGTTTTGATTTTCATTTCTCTAATTATAAGAGATTTAGAATACTTTTTCAAGTGTTTATTGATAGTTTTGATTTCTTTATCTGAAAATTGCCTATTCTTGTCCCTTGCCCAGTTATCAATTGAAGAATGGTTTGATTTTTTGTACAATTGATTTAGCTTCTTATAAATTTGAGAAATTAGGCCTTTGTCAGAGGTTTTTGTAATAAAGATTTTCCCAATTTGTTGCTTCCCTTCTAATTTTCATTGCATTGGTTTTGTTTGTACAAAACCTTTTTAATTTAATGTAATCAAAATTATTCATTTTAAATTTTGTAATATTTTCTGTCTCTTGCTTGGTCTTAAATTCTTTCCTTTCCCATAGATATGACAGGTATATTATTCTATGTTTACCTAATTTACTTATAGTTTCCTTCTTCATTCAGTATTCTTGAGGGAAAGAACTTTTGTGTTTTTTTTTTTTTTGTTGTTGTTCCTGTTTTGTTTTGTCTTTGGAACTCAAAACCTAGCACAGTGGCTGGTAGACAGTAGGCATTCAAGATATGCTTATTGAATTTATTTTTCATTCTTTGCTTTCTATGTGTCATTGTTTCCAGACTGCCACTTTATACCATCCCCTCCACAAATGATCAACCATTTATTATCTTTTCTGAGGCAACCAATCCAGTATAGCATTCCAAGACAAATTCTGTACCTTTCCTTTTCTTCCTTCTCTCTGCCAAAACTGCTTTCTTCTGGGTCTCAGCTGCTCTCAGCAAGAAGACTCTTGAAAAACAATCAAAACAATTAATTGCTTCTCAGGTGTTAATGGCTAATAGAGCTAACCTTTTACCTCTCTGGTAGCTGTCAGAGAGATACAAAATATTTGCTCAAAGCAGTAACTGTCTAACTGCATAATTTCAACTAACATTCCCCAAATGACAAGTGGTCAAAAAATATGAACTGGGAGTTCTCAGATGAAGAAGTTAAAACTATCTTTAGTCATATGAAAAAACGATCCAACTCATTATAATAAGTTAGAGAAATGTAAATGAAAATTCTAAGGTATCACCTCACACCCATCATACTGGCTAATAGGACAAAAATGTGAAATTATAAAGGTTGGAGGGGATGTGGGAAAATGGGGATACTATTACACTTTTAGTAAAGGTGTGAACTGATATGTAACCATTGTGGAGAACAATTTAGAATTGTAAGGAGCAGAATATGTAGGGGTAAAAATAAAAGGTTGGACTAAACTATTTAAGAGCATGGTCACCAGGAATTTAATTACTCAATTCCAAATTATTTTTATGGTAATTTATTTACAAAAGGAGAAAGAGTGAAAATAAGAAAATCAGAGAGAGGATAGGGTGAAATATCTAACCTAACACACTAAGTATTTTGCTCCAGCCACTGGCTCAACCCAGGCAGGCCTAATTAGTCCTCAGCTGTAGGGGCCACAGCCTTGAGCCAAGGGCCCAGTGATGAATAAAGCAAGGGCTTCAGCCATGAAGCCTCTCCTAAGAAGGGAGGGCTCTCCTGAGGCTAATCCCTTCAGAAAATCTAGGAAAAAGGTGGTCTTTCTCCCTCACCCACATGGTAGTTGTAAGGATAAATAGAAAACAGTCCAAGGAACTCCTCCAGGGTACAGTTCAAGGTGAAAGAGTCACAGGAAGTTCTGGCCACTTTTAAAGACCATTCCTTTCATCACTTCCTGTGCCTTCCTCCCACTTTACATGTACCAATTATAGCTAAAGATTTGCTTAGCACTGCCTGGAGGTCAGTCAGTAGATTCTGATTCATCACCCACTTTCGAACACATGGCTTGCAGACTTCCCCCATTCAAGTGTAAGTGGGGTGTATATGCTTCTGGTGATTAAATCTAAAAATGGGCAGGGGAGAGTTAATTCCATCTTAATAGAACCCTTTCCAAAAATATATAAAACATGTACATATCCTTTGACTTAGCAATTCTGCTACCAGAACTGTGGATCCCAAAGAGATCAAAAACAGGGGAAAAGGACCTACTTGTACAAAAAAAAAAATATTTATAGCAGGTCTATTTGTGGTGGCGAAGAACTGGAAACTGAAGGATTATCCATCAGTTGGAGAATGGATGAACATGTTGTAGTATAGGATTACAATGGAATACTGTTGTACTTTGCGAAATAATGAACAAGACTATAACAAAACTAACTGGAAAAATTCTATGAAGTTATGCAAAATGAAGTGAACAGAAACAGGAGAATGCACACAGTAAAAGCAATAATATACAATGATCAATTGTGAATGACAACTTTTATCAGCAAGGATCCAAGACAACTTTGAGGGATTCATGACCAAAAACACAAAACAAAAAACACTTTTCACTGCCATAGAAGGAACTGATATTGTCTGAATTCAGGTTGAAGCAAACCATTCTTCATTTTATTTCTTTTGTGATATTTTTCCTAGTATAAGTGATACGTGTCTTTTACAACATGAAGAACATGGAACTATGTACTGTGTGATAACACATGTAAAATCTATATCATATTACTTAGTTTAGGGAAGCAAGGAGAGGAAGGAGGGAGAGAGAGACCATGGATCACAAAATGTCAGAAAAGGATTATTAAAATTATATCTAGATGTAATCTGAAAAAATATAAAATGAAGGGGGACAATCAAAGTATTTCAATAATATAGGCTGATAGAACATAGAATCCTAAAGAAGTGGGAACATGGATACAACTGCATGTTTAAATTATAATACTGTAGAGTGTGATTATAATCAGGAATGTACCATGCCCTTACTTAATCCAGCATCAGAGGCTCATGCTTCCCTTACAAAGTCTCCTGGAACACAGATAGAGCAACCTTTTCCAGATAACTTCTAACCAGAAATCCAAATGAGAAAATCCTTAGCTGCTATACTATGATAAACCCTGAAGAGTATTCATTTGTGTGTATAAAAACCTAAAGCTTGATCCCTTACCTTGAGTGCTCGTCAAGGGAACTCTCTCCTGAGAATGCATTTTTAGAGCACTTAGGTGGTCTCCCAATGGTGCCTGTGCATCTCCACTTCTGTTTCTTTTTTTCCTACTTTTTTCCTGACTTTTCCTACTCACTATCCTTCAATAAACTTCAATAAACAGTTTGCTGTGAAAGTTAGGGTCCTATTATAATCACTGGAAATCAAGAAATACAATGAATACCTATTAATAGTAAGAAGGGACCCCAGAGGTAGTTGAACTCATTATATTACATCTTCTATGACATTTCTAAAAGTGGTCATCTAGTATCTCCCAAGGCATCCCATCCCACTTTGGGATATATCTGATTGTTAGGATTTTTTTTCTTATACTGAGTCCAAATCAATCTTTCTGCATTCCTCTTGCTTAGGCTCACTGGGATAAAGGAATACATGAGTAATCCTTTTTTTATATAATTATCTTTCAAGTAATTAAAAATAGCTAAACTGGCCAATTGAGTTTTCTTTCATGTAAGCTAAATGTCTCCAATTACTTTAGTTCCTTTTATGATCCTGGCTGCTCTCTACTTGTCAATATTACTCTTTAAATATAGTGTTCAGAACTTAATACAATATACCAGATGTTGGTCTGATCATTATAGAGCAGAGTAGGACTATGATTTCTGATACAGTGGATACCATTTCTCTTAATCTGACCTAGGATTAGCATTAGACGTTAGTTTAGGGAAAATCAGACCTTTCTTTGCTCTTCATTAAGTTGTACCATACAGGTAACTAAATACTCTACCCTTTAGTGAGAATAATTATTTTGAGAAATGAATTCTTACTTAAATCTATTCATGGCTTAATATTACTTAACATCCATATGACCTGTATTTATCCTATAAAAGGCAATACATTACTTAGAATTTTTGTAAACTGTTAGAGAAAAAACAAATCTGTATAATACAGCTTGAAAGGAAATCTGGTATTTTAATTCATATTATAAGGCAAAGTCTCATCCAACAGTGACAAAAAATAAACTTCGTATGGAGACTGATTAAAGTGCATGGAAAATGGTCAAAAATAGGTAACTACTTATACACTCAATTCTTCAACCATATTCATATAGCCCATTTGGCATCTTAATTGGAAGTAGGTTATATAGCAAAACAGAATTTAGCTTTCTATAATGGTTATATAGAAGCTGGCTAGGTGGGAAGGCTAAAACTAAGTCACCACATGACCCTAAAATAAGTATTAAAATCCTAGATTTTGTCATGGTGACATTTCATTTCATATTGAATAACACTCTGTATCTCCCTACCTCTAAACCCAGCATTTTTTATTTCTTCCTGATTCTCTTTTTTTAAATTTACTCTCTACTCATAGGTCATACTTATAAACTTTACATATACATTTCTTTTATTTAACCTACTGATCAAACCCATATTCATCAGAATGTTCTTTATCCTAATATTCCAACATTATCCTAACATTCTTAAATTCCTCAGCTAAATCTAGAAAACATTCCCGTAACAGGTTTCTCCCCCCTCCCCCATTCCACACATCTATGTTCTTAATAAGGCTGCCAACCACTGAAATTCTAAGATTTCAGTTTTAATCTCCACTCTGCTCATTACTGGCTCTGTAATTTCATGGCCTCAATTTCCTTGTCTCTAAAATGAGTGTGAGAGACTTCATATCACTAACATTCCTTTCAACTCTAAGATCTTTGAGCCTAAAATACCCTGTTGGCAAAGCAGAAATATAAACTAAAAATATTGTACATGATACTTAATCATGTAATACAAAATGCCTTCATTTGTAACATTTTGACACAATTTAGTATAAATTCTTGAAATTTCTATTTTTTAAAAATTGATACAAGTAGAATGGTAAAGAAAAATTAAGTAAACTTCTGTTGAATCAGGGTATCCAATAGATGGCAGTCTAGTCTTTATAATGGCAACTTTCTCCTGTAGGCAAAGGACAATTTGGGATGAATTTCTATTTCAGTTTCTGGCTGTCAAGTGACAGGGAAAAAATAGGATTTTTTTGTTTGTTTTAAATAGTGGCATTATAGGAAAACACAGAAGAATGAGTTGTTTCCTAATAAGACTTTTGTCAGATCTACTTGATACAATCACAGTTTTGTTCCTTGCAGTTGTTGTTATTCTCACTAATCAGGCTTAAAATGTACAGCTTGAGCATTTCTAAATGATCATTGATTTCTGAATATACAAGAACCAGATTTCTTCTATTGAACAAAAAAGGTGGGAAGTACAAATATCAATACATTTTTAAGCCGGAATTAGAAACAATGTCTGTGTTCATATTAATAAATGATTTAAATTGATGTAGAACTACAAATAATTCTAAGAAATTGAACAAATTGTTGTTTTTTCTTAGTGCTTGTGGGTTTTGGAGGAAAATCCAGCTCTAGATGTCCTATGTGATTAAATCACAATTTTCAACAAATAAATGCCCAGAGCAGGCAAATATATTCTGATCAAGACTAAATAGAATGAGTTTCTTACACACACACACACACACACACACACACACACACACACACACACATGCAATCACACAGAATCACACTAGAGACACAGAAACTAATTTCATAAGAACAATTCCATTCTCATTCATTTTTTTTTAAAAAATCAAAACTGTGATTCTCTAAAAACATCATACCACGTCCAGGAATCTACAGTTAAAACCTAAAACCCATGGTGCCCAACAGAGGCAGAATGTTAATCACATTTTAGGAAATACTTTGGAGTGAGGAGAAGTAAAGGTTATTGTTGTTGTTATTGCTCTTATTCTTTACAACACCTAAAACCTTCTTCCTTTTTGGAAACCTACAGCAATTAAAATTAAATCTTTTTTGCATATCCACTTTTCTCCATCCCTTATTTTAACTTGATTACTCTGAAAAAGCTCTTTTCTGCTGTACAGAATCCATTATTTGTTAATTAAAGACCAATAAGTATGTTTTCTTCATTGAAATATGGTGGGATGGCTTCCATAGCTGAAGGGCATTTGAAGGATGAGCAGGATATCCTGAACAAAAGGATCATGGTGTGGATTCATTTCATCAGGATGTATGGAGGACTGGGGGAGAGAGAGAGGAAATAAGCCACAGGATCTGGCATAACTTAAAAAGGTCAAGAGACCCAAAGAGGGTCCTCTCAGCTACATGGGACATAGAAACTGCATAGAAAATGCAAGATAAACTAGAAAAGACTCAACATAAGTCTTAGATTGGAGTGAAGTGTTGCTTAGAGGCAGGGGGATGGACTAGAAATCCCATAAAGACTACTTTCCCTGCTATATAATTGTATAAAATAAGTGAATATTTATATTACCTACTAGCAACAATCACCCACTGCTCAGCAAAGATCCTAAGTGATAAACACCATTTTTCTGCTTACAGGCAAAATAAAACCTTAGATTCTAAGATTCTTATCAATTATCCCATTATTCAACAGTAGCTCAAATTCATCCAGATGCCTAAAACTCAAAGTAATTCATATTCAGGGACAGCTGCTGGGCAAAATACTACTTTAAACTCTCTCCCATGCCCTTCCCCAGGGCCCCCGTTGCCAGGGATCCCCAATTCACAGACCCCCACTTCCTAGGAATTGATTCTAGTCCAGAGGCTGGGCTGCCTGCTGTGACAAGAACAATCAGTGAACTTTCCTCAGTGTAGCTGTGGCAATGAAGGACGCTGGCATCTACAGAGGCGGCTTTGTAGGGTGAGCCAAAACAAAAAACAAAAACCCACCCCATGAATGTTATAGCATCAGAATTCTCCTATGCCTGTACCACAAGGGCCAGCCCTATAGGGACTGTTGGAAAGGTTTATTCAATCCTCTTATTGGCTATTTCAGAAAGAGCACTGTTCTAGGTTCTTAGGGGGATTTTAGATTTGCCTGAGGTCCTACTGTCCTGATGCATAAAAAATGGCTACATAATTCCAACATCAAAGATCATTAACCAAAGATTAAGAGCACTAGACAAGGCAAAAGCCATTAATGAGTGATGTTTCAGGCTCTAGAAGCATTTTTGGTATATTATCTTAATTCAGCTTCAGGGCAAATGAGGTGCCATTCTCATTTTTGCAAAGGAAGAAAATGAGGCTGAAAGAGGTTAGGTGATTTGCCTCTGGTCACACAGCTCAAAGTCTGAGGTAGGATTCAAACCCAGCTAGTTTTCCTATTTCCAAGTCCAAGTGTTTATCTAATCCATCTGGCTGCCTGTAGCCTAACCCCAGGGTATTTTTCACACTCCATGATGAGTATTCAAATTTGCTCACAAGAACAATTATAAAGCATGAAGAAACAAGTTCAGATATAAAAGAAATGCCTCCTCCCCACTCCCTAAATATCAAAAGGACTGCTAAGAATTAAATGAGGTTGCCTTCCTCTAATGTATGATTAAATAGGAAGGACCTATTATACAAGGTAATTAGGGAAAAACAAAACAGAACAAATAAACCAGAAAACCTGTTGCCCTTCAAACAAGTCACCTTGGGAGGCTGAGCACTGACTTCAAAGTTGTTGCTGTTGCTAATAACATTTTTTTGGAGCTTGTCTTCTGGAATCACCTTCAAAGCTACATGGAAGTTAGCTTCATTACTTTCCATTCAAACCTTGTTTAGGACCCAAAACAACATCGCCCTATTTGTTCACCCACATTAGTCACCAATTTTGGTTCAAAATGCTTTTTGGCTGTTAAAAAAAAAGTCATACCTACCTTCAAGAGGCAATGACTTAATATGTCAAAAGAATACAGCCTCCCCTCTAAAGGTGGAAAAAAAACAAATGTTAGCTACTGCACTCTGATTTTAGCATCTCATATCCTTCCAGGGAATCTTGACCAAGACATTCCCTTGTGGTGGAATATATATTTCTTTGCCTCTTAACATCTATCCCCTCAGTTTGTTATGAGAATTAAATGAGATATTATTTGTAAAATGCTTAGTATAATGCCAAACACCTGGTTCTTGGTTAATGTTTCCTTCCCTAATCTTTCCCTCTTAGAATGGGGATTCTAGATCCAGCTCCAGGGTCACCTTTTATAGGAAGCCTTCTTGTTCTGCTGTGTTGTTCATACTTCTTCCTTCCTCAAATTATCTGTTAGGCCTGGAAGCCAATTGGGTATAAGAGCTGATAAAAATAGCAACACCTAATGAATGGCAGGAAACCCTCCCCCAACTGCTAACATCTGGTAAATGGCAGGAAAGACCCCCAACCAGTAACATTTGGTGAATGGATGATAGGAAGCATGTGTTAACTTCCAGAGCTCTCCCCCCATCCCAGTTCCTGGAACTCAAACTGTATATAAGCTGGCTAGACCTCTCATTCCCTGTTCCATTGTGGGACCCAAGCTCGAGCTCCCAATAAAACAATACCTCTTGCTTTTACATTATCTGGTGTGCCTCCTAATTTGGGAAATCAGAACAGGGCTGAATATATCATCTACGTACCTATAGGTTTACATATTGTATATCTTGAGTTGAATGTAAAATCTTTGTAAGCAGGGAATATTTATTCTTCATTAAATTTTTTTCTTCAAATATTTTTATTTCATTTCTTCAAAAATTCTTCATTTTTTTACATAGCCCTTGGCACAATCTCGTAAAGATAAAAGTCATTTCATAAACACTTGTTGGATAGGATATTCAGCATCAGTGGGAGAAGTCTATGGCTTCTCTAGGAGACTACTTTGAAAGGGAAATAAATATTCATTTGATTGCATTTGTTCTGTTGCCTTTACTTTAAAAAAAGCAGTCCTATTTCTTTATAAATATATCTTACAGCGTTCTTACTACAGATCTTAGATTTCTCAGTGGGATAGTCAACTTCTACATGAGATGTGAATTAATTTGTTAAATTTCAAATTAATGTTTGTAGTAGTCTATATTTTGGAAGATGGTACCCAAATGTTTGAGAGCTATTTTCAGTATGCTGTACCTAAAAGCACTTTTTAAATATCAGGACATCAAATGTAACTGGCCTGACTAAATAATCCCTTCTTCATATCATGAATTATATCATGATTAAGACTATAAGATCTCTGATTTGGAAGTGGATCTTTGAAGTCAACTAATCATTTTACAAATGAGGAATCCAGGCCTAAGAAACCTGAATAACTTATCAATGATCACACTGATATTAAATTTCAGGGTCTGATTTTGGAACAAGTCTGACTTCAGATATAGCATCGTTTCTTCTAAAACACATTGCCAGTTGGGCACAGTAGGATATGTTTTTTTTAAAAAAACCTATACTCCTTTGTTTTGAACAAGATATACCTGGAAGAGTGAAAAGAAACTATTGTTTTCCCATTGAAAGGGAATTTTTTCTTTTTGCTGTATGTAGTAGCATAAGTTTTCTTATAAAACTTCAGAATTCCTTTTATAAAGTATACTCTTGTCCTTCTGGATTACAAAATGCCTATTTATTAGAACTGAGTTATAGGTATCAGACATCTTCATTTTGTAGCTTCTCTAGGACCCATATGTACAAAAGTTGAAGTCAACAAAAACATTGGCATGCCTATTTTGTTCCTCCTTTTCTCAGCTCTTTTTTTCATGTTCATTGATTATAACCGATCTAAAAATGTACTTGTCTCCCATTCTCTCAATTTGGTACAATTTAGCAAAAATGATGAACTATTAAGTATTTTTAGTAGTCACACCTCTCATAGCTACTAATCACAACTTCCTCATTGGCAGATCAAAAACCAAACAAACAAAACCTTCAGATCCAGAAGTGTAGGATCCCACACATTCTCATTGATCATTAGACTGGAATCTTCAGTTAAAGACCCATTTTTTTTTTCTTGGAAACTTTTCACACATCACACTTTGAGGGCTTCATAGAAAAGATACTAAAGGATCATTGTTCCATGAACATAGCAGGGTTGTCCTAGGTCTGTGATCTCTACTTTTATTATTAGTTAAAAGCCTTTCACTTGTTTAGACTGCCTGAGAAATTGTTGAGAGACAAACACTATTGGGGGGTATCAGAAGTCTTTTGAGATTCCACATTTATTAAGGCATTAAAATTGGGACCTACTTCTGGGATTCTCTCTTCCCTTGAGGATAAAGTACAAACTTTTCAATCTGGCATTTAAGACCCCCAATAGATTGACTCAAGAATATCTTTCTAGATATTTTTTTTTCACATTAGTTTGCTTTATTCTATTTTTTTTAAAGTGGTATATTAGCTCTTCCAGAAATGACAATATTATCCATCCCCTGAGATCATCCAACTGTCTACCATCAATCAGCAACTTGCCATACCCAAAAAAAGGATGTTTTCTATCTTTGCTTTCCTTCAAGGTCAAACCCAGGTGCCATCTCCTAAATTAAGTATTCCCTGTTCTCTTCCCTAACTCTAATAGTATTATGGACAGAGAATCTCTTTATCCTTGTAGTGTTGATTTTTCCTTTACCACTGTCACCTTCAAGCTTAAAGTCTACTAATTAGCCTCAGATACTTCCTAGCTGTGTGACTCTGAGCAAGTCATTTAACCCCCATGGCCTAGTTCTTACAACTTCACTGCCTTGTTACCAATATGCAGTATTGATTCTAAGATGGAAGGGTAAGGGCTTTAAAACAAACAAACAAACAAATAAATGAATGAATGGACTAAATAAATAGATAGATAGATAGATAAATTCCATTAATTATACATGGCATATCCTCCAATAAATATATCTGAGCCCAAGAATGATGGTTTTCTTTACTCACAGTAATTCCCAGAACTAGCAATATTTTGCACATAGAGATATAAACAATCACTTGTTGCAGAGGAACTTGCCTATTTCCCACTATGTACCATCATTCTAGAATGTGGTAGAACACTAATAAAAAGTATTATTCTCTATGAGACAATCTCACAATTTTCTCACTTACAGAAGTCAATTCCAATATGAATTAATTCCACCAAGAGGGAAAAAAAGTACTACAGATATAACTTCTATGTCATGGTTTTCTACTTCCTGGTTTTGATATATCACAGGTAGACATAAGAAATTAAATGAGAATTTTTTGGGAGTTTTGAGGAAGCTGTAGATGGGCCAGTAGATGACTCAGAAAAAGTTTAGAAACTCAAAAATACATTATATACATATATACATGTATATATATATATATATATATATACTTTATATATATAGTATTGTATAATGTAAAATTTTTACCTCTTAATATCATAAATCAATATAAATTCATATTTAAAGTTAAAATTTATGAAAATAACATGAAAGCCAGCAGATGATACACA
>NC_058135.1:145264490-145272631 GCF_016433145.1 Gracilinanus agilis | reverse complement strand
TATATATATATATACTTTATATATATAGTATTATATAATGTAAAATTTTTACCTCTTAATATCATAAATCAATATAAATTCATATTTAAAGTTAAAATTTATGAAAATAACATGAAAGCCAGCAGATGATACACAAAGGCTAGAAATGTAGAGGTATCTCAACACTGACCAACATGTATCCTTTGACCAAATACTTAGCATAAATTTTACAATAAAGGTACCATAAACACTCTATAAAATAAGAGGAAAGAAATAAAACTCCTCTACTATAAAGGAGGTACCAAAAGATTTTACTTAGATTTTTCAATTGATAGGATCACTGTACTCCTAACTTCTGCAGTGAGGAAGGGATGCCTGTACTTGCCCTCCATATTTCAGTATGGTACAAAAAGCATAGGGTATAGAAAGAAAATTAGATTTTGGAGTCAGAAGACCTAAATTTTAGACCTTACTCTAATGAAATGGTTGGCAACCTTTTTGGCCCTGAGAACCATAAATGCCTTCAGAAGGAGGAGGATGGAGGCAGAAGGCTCTGGAATATGGGGCGGGGGCTGAAGGGCCCCCTGGGGCATATCCTGGGGCTCTGCTGGGACTGGCAGGTTGGGAGGTGGAGCCAGATATGGCTCAAGAGTCATACATTGCCAACTCCTGCTCTAATGTGTACTAGCTTTATAGTTTGGGGCAAAACTTTTTTTTTCCTTTTCTGGGCCTCAGTTTTCTTACCAGTAAAACAAGAGTGTCAAATAAGATGATTTCTAAGGTTCTTTCTAGTTCTATATCTTATTCACAAATTATTTAATTAATTGGCATATTTATTACATACTACTGATAGAATAGTTTTGCCTTGAAAGTTGTAGGGCATTTTATTTACATATAGAAAATAGTTTCCATAATACAGAGAAAGGAAAAAGTAGAGAAAATCAAAGCATGTCTTGTGTGTGTATGTGTGAGGGAAAGCTTTAAAAAATTTTGAACACAATATCAAGTACCTGCTCTGAATGTCATAAGATGCTTATGTTTCTTTCACCCTGTAAGGGTTAAAAATTAATGGTTTGGCTGAAATATATGAAGATTATAGATAATAGTGGTGGTTGCTGATTCAAAGTATTATTGCTCAAAGTCAAAATGATTTTAATAGCTTTTATTTACAAAAAAGGTGGAAAGAGTGAAAGCAGAGAAATACAAAAGGGTAGAAAAGACATTAGCCTATCTAACTAAATATTGCTCTGGTGCTTGACTCAGCCAGGACTTGTTGACCTTCAACTGGAATTAAACTCTTTCTAGAAGATAGGAAGGGAAAGCCAGCTATCCACTCACCCAAGTTCCCTCCATTGTCAAGACAATGACTCAAGCTGAAGGTGACTCCTGAGCATGACTTTCTTCCTTGAGCCAACCTTCTTCCTTGAGCTGACTTCCTTCTTGAAGTCCAACTCCTTCTTGAGGCCAACTTCTTTCTTGGAGTAGACTTCTCTAGCCCCAGAGATTCAGGGTCTTTTATAATGGCTTCTTGTCCCTTCCCCTTTTCACAAGGGCCAATCACAGTTTCCCAATTGCCTAGAACTGCCCAGGGGGACAGTGTCTATGGGATCCACTTCTTACTTTTTGGAGGTGTGAATTCTTATCAAAAAGGGTTCACAGTTTCTTGGCTGATTGAGCTTCTAGGGGTGTGAATTCTCTAAGTGGTTTGCATAGAGCTCCTCCACCTAGTTCAATCAAAAGCGCCACCTAGTTCAAACAAAAGGTAGACAAAGAAGAGTTAATCCTGTCTTCACAATCTTGTGACCTCTACTAAGTAGGGGTACTTAAGTCATTGTTAACCAAAGTATTAACTCCAAATAGACAAAGAAAATAAAGGAATCCCTTTCACAAGTGTAAACTCAAAACAGACAAAGAGAAGAAAGAATTCCCTTTCACAACCCTAAATATATGGAATTCCAGTAATTGTTATTTATAATTACAGTCTGACTCTTAGATACCTATCATTGAATAATCATACTATGTGTCTGTTGTGTTTTTTTTTCTGTGTACCCATTGTTAGGTATACTTATTCATTGTTTAGAAGGAATAGAAGGGGGCAGATAGGTGAATACTACCTAGCTGTAAGACCCTGGACAAATCAGTTAACCCCCTTATCTACCCCTTACTGCTCTTCTGCCTTAGAACCAATACATAATATTGATTCTAAGATGAAAGGTAAGGGTTAAAAAAAGTAATAAAATACTTTTGAACTATTAAAATCATGAATCTGATGTTATCATAGAAATTAGTCTCAATAATAGTAAGTCTCTTTTAAAGAACCATAATAAAATTAGAAATACATAGCATATTTTTATCAACATTCTAAATTTTCCATAATTTTTTATAGTGAGTTATTTAAAGCAAAGTAAAATATCTAACAATTTTCTGACTTTTCAAAATAATCTTTATGGAAATGGAGAGTGGTTCAAGGTAAGGTTAATACATTCATGACTAAAAATATATAATCTTCTAAATTGCCTAAATAAGGTCCTAGCTCATCTTCTATTTATGCTTGCAAAAAAAATAATTTGTTGATTTGGGGACTATAAAAAACCCTTAAAAACAAATGAAAACAAAATACTATATTAATGATTTAAACAAAATATTTTTTAAACAGTATATCCAGGGGTAGAGCCAAGATGACAGGAGCAGGTACAAGACCCACCTGATTTCTACCAAATTAGCCTCCAAACAATTTTGATATAATATCTTAAAATGAATTGTGATAGAACTCACAAAAGGATTGGATGAAACATTTTTTCAGCTCAAAAGGTCAATCATGGACCATAGACCAGAGCATCAAAGACAGTCCAACTCAGAAAGTTGTCTCAGCTGATGGTGGCAAATGAATCATCAGGTACAGCTTCTGGAGCTCTTTAGCCATACACAGTAAGAGGTTTAGACAACTGGTTTAGAAGAAGATTACAAAAGTCCCTTTGCTAGCTCTGAGTGCAGAAATCTTTTGCATTGCCTATGCACAGAGTAAGGTATTAGTCCTGCTTCATAGTTCCAAGGCAAGGTGGAAAAATAAGTAAATACCAATGTTTGGAGGCAAAGGGGAGCAAATCACCCTGGTCACAAATCCAGAGCAGAAATGAATGCTTATGGCCGTACAGGGTGGGATATTATTAAATATACCTCTCCTTAAATTATACCAACTTGAGAGAATTGAAAACTAATAAATCACCAGAGCCAGCTCTGAAGGCAGCTTCACAAAGAACCCAAAGCTGAGAAAAATGTCCCCTTCATCATAGGAACAGGACTCATCTGAAACATTTTTTTAAGTTAAAGGACAAGAAAAAAGCTGCAAAATGAGCAAAAAAAACATCTCAACACAGAAACTTATTTTGGTGATGAGGGAGAATAAAACACAAACTCAGGAGAAGACAACAAAGTCAATACTGCTGCAAAGAAAAATAAGAATTGGTCTCAAGACCAAAAATAATTACTACAGAGAGTCAAAAAGGATTTTAAAAATCAAATAAAAGAGGTAGAATAAAAACTGGGAAAATGAAAGAAAGTGATACAGGAAAATCATGAAAAAAAGAATAGACAACTTGGTAAAAGAGGCATACAAATATTAAAGAAAATAATATCTTAAAAACAGAAGAGGCCAATTGATAATTTGGCAGAAAAATCCTTTGAAGATAAGAACTCCTTAAGAAGCAAAATTTGCCATATGTGGGGGAAAAGACACACAGAAATACACTGAACAGAACTCCTTAAAAGGCAGAATTGGCCACAAAGGGGAAAAAAAGTAGAAAAATTCCATAAGGAAAAGAACTCATTAAAATGTAGAATTGGCTAAATCAAAAAGTAGGTACAAAAGCTCACTGAAGAAAATAAGTTTTTATTATTAGAATTGTGCAAGTGGAAATGAATAACTCCATGAGACATTAAGAAACAAAGTCAAAGGAATAAAAAAAATAGAAAAAAATTTGAATTATCTCATTGGAAAAAAAAGACTGACCTAGACAATAGATCCTAGAGAGATAATCTGAGATATTGGACTACTTGAAAGCCATGATGAAAAAAAGATCACAGACATTATCTTTCAATAAATTTTTAGTTAAAACTGTCCAGTTATTCTAGAAACAGATGATAAAATAGAAATGGAAAGAATCCACTGTCTCCTTAAAAACATTGTCAATGGAAAACTCTGAGTTTATAGCCAAATTTCAGAGTTCTCAGGTCAAGGAGAAAATTTTGCAAACAGCCAAAAAGAAACAATTCAAATATAATGGAGTCATAGGGTAACAACAAATTTAGTATTTACATTAACTTCTACATTAAAGTTTTAGAAGGTCTGAAATATGGTATTTTAGGGGTCAAAGGAGACTAGAAATTCAACCAATTATTATCTGTCTAGCAAAACTGAGCTTAATACTTCAGGGGGAAAAAATGAGCATTCATTTGGGATTTTTAAGCATTACCAATGAAAAGACCAGAGCTGAATAGAATATTTGACTCAAATACAAGATGAAGGAGAAGCATACAAAGGAAAGAGAAAACATAAGAGATTCAATAAGGTGAAACTGTTTATAGCCACAAATGAAAAGATGATACTCATAATTTCTAAGAATTTTATCATTATTAGGTCCGTTAGAAGGCATATACAAAGATAGAGAGGAAGGGTATGAGTTGAATAAGATGGGATGATATCTACAAAGATAAACTGAATGCCTGAAAAAAGAGGAATGCATTGGGGGAAGGGCAGAGATGTAAAAAGAGATGCATTATCTCATATAAGAACCATGAAAAAGATTTTACAGTTAATGGGAAGATGGGGAAGGTGAGGAAGGGAGAACTTGAAACTTATTGTTACTGGAGTTGGCTGAAAGACAGAATATACACATTCAACTGTTTATAGACATTTATCTTACCCTATAGGAAAACATGAGGGGAAGGGATTTAAAGGAAGGGGAAAATAGAAGAGAGGGTAAATTGGGAAAGGTGGTAATTAGAATCAAAACAGTTTGAAGATGGATAGGATAAAAGGAGAATAATATAAACATGGGAGAAATAGGATGGAAGGTAATACACAGAAATTATGATGAAAAATTTTATTGCAAATCTCTCTAACAAAGGTTTCATTTCTCAAATACATAGAGAAATGAGTTTAATGTTTAAGAATACAAGTCTTTCCCCAATTGATGAATGGTCAAAAGATCTGAATGGGCAGTTCTCAGTTCTCAGACAAAGCAATCAAAGCTATAATATAATCATGTGAAACAAAAGTTCTAAAATACTATCAGAGAAATGCTAATTTAAAAAAATTCTGAGTTACCACCCCACACTTATCAGATTGGCTATTTTGACAAACAAAAAAAAAAAAGGAAAAGAACAAAAGTTGGAGGGGATATGAGAAAATTGAGAGGATAATGTACTATTTTTGGAGTTATGAAATGATTCAACCATTCTAGAGAGCAATTTGAGTCTATATTCAAAGAGCTATGAAATTGTGCATAACCTTTGACCCCATAATACAATTACTAGATTGGTATCCCAGAAATAAAAAAAAAAAAGGAAAAATCTATACTTAGAAAAGAAAAATACTTATAACACTTCTTTTTGTGGTGATAAAATTATATCACTTTGGAAAGTGATGTAATACTCATCAATTGGGGAATGGCTAAGTAAGTTGTGGCATATGATTATAATGGGATACTATTGGACTATAAGAAATGACAAGCAAAAACATGATTTTTCAGAAAAATCTGGAAGGATGTATTAACAAGAATTGATGCAGAATGAAGTAGTCAGAACCAGGAGAACATTGTACACAGTAACAGCAATGTTGCCCAATGAACAACTATAAATTACTTATTTTCAGCAATACCATGACCCAAGACAACCCCAAAAAACCTGATGAAAAATGCTATCTATCTTCAGAGAAAGAGCTGATATTTACAATCTGAAACAAACTGTACAATAATTACTTTCTTTCTTTTTTGGTTTAAGTTTTCTTCCACAAAAAGAATTAACATGGAAAAATGTTAAATGTTTCACACAATTTCACATGTATAAATTTTATCAGATTGGTTACACTTTCAGTGAGGGGAAGGGGAAGGAGAGAATTCAAGACTCAAAAAAACCCCCAAATATTAAAAATTGTTTTTACATGTAATTTGGGGAAAATAAATATCTTATGTAGCCAGGGTTGGCAACCTTTTTGGCCATGAGAACCATAAACTCCACATTTTTTAAAATATAATTTCGTGAGAGCTGTACAGTGCTCACAGTTCAAGCTCCTGTAACAGCGCCTGAAAAAAAAATTGACTTTATGGCTCCTGAAGAAAGAGCCGTATCTGGCCCTCAAAAGAGCCCGATATGGCTCGAGAGCCATACGTTGCCGACACCTGTTATATAGTTTAGTGTTTTAGAAAGTATTGAATGTAGTTTCAAGACAAACTTGGATTAATATCTTGATTCTAACACATGCTAGTTATTTGACCATAAGTCACTTCATTAGGTTCATCATAATTTCTTCATCTATAAAATTAATACAATAATACCCATATTAAACTCATAGAGTTGTGGCAAAAGTACTGTAGAAACATAATGTGCTATATAAATGGGAGTTAGCTATTATTAATAATAAATCTTTAGAAAAAGAAAAAGGATTATGACACGGGTATAAAATAATTCCAAATTTCTTTGGCTCCAATTGGACAAAGGTGATTAGCCTTTTCACTGATGTAATCAGGGGCCAAAGCTGAAACTTTCTTGTTTCTTCAATGTTTCTGCTTTGTATACTCAAAAGAGAACCCACACAGTCTAGAGCAGTGATTCCCAAAGAGGGCACCACCATCCCCTGGTGGGTGCTGCAGAGATCTAGGGGAGGCGGTGATGGCCAAGGTGCATTTATCTTTTCTATTAATTGCTATTAAAATTTAAAAAAAATTAATTTCCATGGGGCTAAGTAATATTTTTTCTGGAAAGGGGGTGGTAGGCCAAAAAGTTTGGGAACCACTGGTCTAGAGGATACATATATATAATTTTTTAAACCCTTACCTTCTGTCTTAGATTCAATACAGTGTATTGGTTCTAAGGCAGAAGCATGGTATGGGCTCACCTTCATTTCCTGGTCTTTTTTTAAACCGTTATCTTCCATTTTAGAATCAATATTCCAAGGTAAGTGCTAAGGGCTTGGCAATGTGGGTTAAGTGACTTGTCCAGGGTAACACAGCTAGGAAGTGTCCGAGGCCAAATTCGAACCCAGGATCTTTTAATCTCTGGGCCTGGCTTTCAATCCACTGAGCTACCCAGCTGCCCCCTCATAGAGGATATATTGCTAGTGTACCATGGCTTTCTTTTTGACCCACCAATCCATCTTGGAGGCCATATTCTGAGTTTCAACATCCTGAGTTTGCTATTTGACCTCATTTTTTAAACTAGGTTAAGTCACCAAGAATAGTCTTTTGTTCTAATTGTTATGTTCCAATCAATGGGACTGGATTAATGACCCTATGAATCCAGAATTAATAGCAATAAAGAAGAAAGAATGTTAAACAGAATTAGGAATGCTTAACATTTCAGGGATACTTATAACCTCTTCAGTTCTCTAGAAAACACACTTTTGATGTTGCTGAAGCTAAAATACAACAACTCAAAAATCAACTCTCTGACTAAATTTATTTAAGCTGGTATTCAAACAACAGATATGCAATCTGTCACTGTCACAATCTATTATTCTACAAACCTTCACAAAATGACATACCTGCCAAAACTTGCCCTCCCTTGGACCAGCCTTACAAAATATAGTATTCTGTCATTCTACAAAGAGACCATGGAGGGAAGTTATCTTCCACTGCATACTAATCCCTATCTAGATTTGTTTTTCTCCTAACAAAAATTATAAAAAAACACTTAAGGTAAAAGTAACTTGAAATAAAGAAGTTCATCAACTTTCTGAATAGATATTCCTAACAATACAGCAGTATAAGCCATCGATTCTTACCTGTCCATTCTGCATAACATTGTACATGACATTTAAAAAAATACTCCACAAAGAGCAACTAATCCCAATACTATACAAATTATTTGATATGATAAGCAAAGAAGGAGTCCTACCAAATTCCTTTTATGACACAAATATGGTACTGATTCCAAAGCCAGGGAGA
>NC_058135.1:145228926-145261541 GCF_016433145.1 Gracilinanus agilis | reverse complement strand
TAATTAGAAAAATAATCCAAGTTTCTACTGTACACCAATCAGATTGGCAAAAATAATTGTTAAAAAAGATAAATGGAAAATATTGACAGGGCAGAGGATAACAGGAATATTAAAAGAATTTTGTTGGTGTTCCTAATTGGTATACCCATTCTGGAAAGCAATATGAGATTATGCCCAAAAAGTCACTAAGTTCTACATACCCAGTAATAACACTGCTAGGTCTATACCCCCCAAAAATAAAAGAAATGTATTTGCATGTACAGAAAAAAAAATACTCCAAAAGATATAGCCAATGTGTTGAAGGCCTTCATATAATTATCATTAAATCAATTATATTTACTGTAAACTTATAATCCACAAACATGAACATCTCAGGATGTAAAAACACAAACAAACAAAAAATAAGAAAAGTTGATAGCAAGATCTGAGGCTCCTTAGATCCAGACATGGAAAGTAATTAAAATTTAAACTAATCCAACAGCATCAATTTTTTAAAAATTATTATTTTATTTTTAAATTGTTTTCAATTATATGTATAAACTGTTTTTGACCATTGTTTTCTATTCATGATTTAGATTTAGATTCTCTCTGTACCTCCTTCCCTCTTCACGAAAGTGGTTAAATTATCTGATATAATTTATGTCAGCATTTTCAGGCAAAGCATATTTCCATATTGCTCATGCCTTGACAGAAGACATATATCAGACATTAAATTAATAAACTCATGAAGAAAATAAAGTGGAAGATGACATGCTCTGATCTGTAGTCAGGCTTCATCTAACACATCCTTTTTTGGCTGTGAATAGCTTTTTAAATTTTTTGTAGATATCTTGTGGGTATCTTTGTGGATATCTTAGAAATTTATTTTGTTGAAAATAGTGTAAACCTTTAGAGTTGACCATTGTATAATATTTCTATTACTCTATACAATGTTCTTCTTGTTCTGTTCATTTCACTTTATGTCATCTAATACAATAATTTCCAAATTTTTCTAAACTCATTCTGTTCATCATTTCTTATGGCAAAAATATTCCATTACAACCACATACCGTAACTTGATGGACACCTCTTCAGTTTCCAATTTTTGCCACTACAAAAAGAGATGTTAAAAATATTTTTGTACAGCCATATAATTCCCCCTTATCTCTGATCTTTTGGGGATCCAGATCCAGTAGTGGTATTTCTAGGTCAAAGGATATGTATAATTTTATGGTCCTTTAGGAGTAGCTACATATTGCTCTCCAGAATGATTGGATTAGTTCCCAGAATCACCAATAGGGTATTAGTGTCTCAATTTCCTACAACCCCTCCAATATTTATTATGTTCCTTTTTGGTTATATTAGCCAATCTGATATGTCTGAGGTGGTACCAGAGGGTTGCTTTAATTTGAATTTTTCTAATCATTAGTGATTTGTAGCATTTTTAATATGACTATAGACATTTTTATTTTCTTTCTCAGAACTGCCTGTTCATATCCTTTGACCAATCATCAATTGGAGAATGCTTTGTATTCTTATAAATTTGACTCAATTCTCTACATATTTGAGAAATGAGGCTTTTGTCAGAGACACTATAATCCCCCCACACCATTTTTTTGTTTCCTTTCTAATCTTGGTTGAATTGGTTTTGTTTATGTAAAAACTTTTAAATTTAATAAAATCAAAAATTGCCCATTTCATTTTCTATAATATTCTGTATGTCTTGTTTGGTCATAAATTCTTCTCTTACCCATAAATTGGACAGATAAACTTTTCCATCTTTCCCCAATTTGTTTATTATATCTACTCCACTCCTTTTTTCTCGATCAAGTATCCATTTTTAGTTCATCTTGGTGTATGGTGTGATATGTTGGTCTATGCCTAGTTTCTGCCATACTGTTTTCTAATTTTTCTAGCACTTTTTATCAAATAGTGAGTTCTTCCCTCCAAAATCTTTAGGTTAATTGACTACTATCTTACTATGGCCATTAACTGAGTGTTGATTATTTAACTTATTCAATAGAACTCGTATTGTTCTATTACCAGATTATTTTATAATTACTTCTTTATAGCATATTTTTGAAATCTGATATGGCTAGGACCCCTTTCATCAATTTTTTTCATTAATTCCCTTAATGTTTTTTGACTTTTTGTTCTACTAGATGAATTTTGTTATTGTTTTTTCTAGCTCTATAAAATAATCTTTGAGTAGTTTGGTATTGCACTGAATAGATAAATTAATTTAGGTGGAATTGTCATTTTTATTATATTGGCTTGGCCAATCACTGAGCAATTCATGTTTTTCAAACTGTTTGGGTCTGACTTTATTTGTGTGAGAACAACCTCATTGAATATAAATGACTAAACAGATACAATGACATTAGATTTTATGAATCAAATATTGATCAACTCTTATGACTTTTATCCAACATCAAATAGTTATGAGGATTTTTAATTCTGGTACTCCTAAAGTCCCATGCCTTCCCATGTTTTCCCTCCATTATTTTCTTTAAAATTCTTACTCTTTTTATTCTTCCTCCAGATGAAGCTTGTAATTATTTTTCATATGTACAGAAAGTAACAATTTGGTCTGTATGATTATAAGTCTGAACAGTAATTTAAGTAGCATTATTTTTATTATAGTGGCATTGCCCACTCATGGATAATTAGTATCTAAAAGTTTGTCTTTAGCTATCAGGAATAAAGGTGAATTTATTTAATTCCTGAGTTGATCTTGATAGTGGGGATCCCAAAATTTTATACATTCTATAGCTATTTTGAAGGAATTTTAATTTTCTTTAGCTCCTTGATGAATTCTGTTGGTAGTGTATGGAAAGGTCAGTGATTATGTGGGCTTATTTTAAGTCCCACTATTTTACTGAAGTTATTGCTTCAATTAAAACTTAATTGAATTTTTAAGCATTTCTAAGAAAACCACTATTTCATATAAAAAAACAAAACTTTATTTCTTCACCTATGCTTATTACCTTATTTTCCTTTTTCTGTGAATCCTACTGGCATAGCTAGTATTCCCAGAATTATATTATAGTAGAGGTTGGTAATAACCCTTGCTTTGCTTCTGAGATTATTGTGAAAGTCCCTAAGCACATCTCCATTACATGTAATATTAGCTTGTGGCTTTAGATAGATACTAATATTTACCCTATTAAGGAACAATCCATTTTTCACATTCTTTTTAATGTTTTTTATATAATGAGGTTTGTATTTTGCCAAGGGCTTTTTTCTGAAGCTAATTGTTTTTGTCATTAATATGGTGTATTGTAATTATGGTTTCTCTAATATATTTAATCAACCTTGAATTCTTGGTATAAATCCAACCTGAGGGAGGTAGAGCCAAGATGGTGGAGTATAAGGATCATCTCAGCTGAACTTTCCCAAGATTCTCCTCCAAACCACTTTAAAATAATACCTCAAATCAGATTCTGGAGTGGTAGAATCAACAAAAGGCTGAAGTGGGACATTTTTCTCCTGTGTAAGACAACTTGGGAAGATGGCAGCAGAGGTCTATGAGATTGTCATGGTGTCCACTTCAGAGCACAACATATACTGAGGCAACACAGGAAGCAAGCCTTGCAGTAGTAGCAGTAGCAGATACCAGAGCTCTTAGCCCATTGTTGGTAAGGGGACTGCAGAACTGATCAGAGATTTCAGAGAACCTTTTTTGCTGCCTCTTGGTTCAAGACACTGTTGAATCTGCTTGCACAAAGTTCAGGATAACGGGTCTAAGGCAAAGAGAATTAATCACAGTTCTAGCATGGAGAAGAGTGCTTATACTAGCTTGAAGTGGAGAAGGAGCCCATACTCAGTTCCAGCATAAAAGAGTACTGACACTTGCTGCCACAGGAGAGCAGAACCTGAGACACTGATCCAGGACCAAAAGGAGTTACAGCACTTGTGGCCAGATGGCAACAGGGGCTCTAGTCAAAGTTCTAGGGCAGAAAAGGGTGCTCATGGTCACTTACAAAGGGAGAGGAGCTCTGGTCTCATTTTCAAGGCAGAGAGGATCAATAATACTTGTGGCTACAAGAAAACATGGCACCTGGTCACAGTTCCAGGGCCAAGAGGAGCACTTGCATTATTGCCGATTGGGGAACAAAATCTTCCTAATAGAAGGGCGAAGGAAAGGAAGAATGGCAAAAATTATCCCAAATAAAAGAGTCATGGAAGGAAGAGTTTTACAGTAGAGGGGCACATGGTGGCAAGTAATGCACAAATGAATTCACTCATGAGAATAGGCTCAAAAAGGGAATAAGATAAGCACTCACTTGTGGATATACATTTATATTACTCCATGGGGAATTAAGCTGGGTGAGGGCATAAGCCAACAACTCACACCATATACCAAGATACGGTCAAAGTAGATAAATAGACATACATGGTGAAAAAATTAGGGGATCATGATAATATCTATGAATGAGGGAAGAGTTTATATCCAAAGAAGAGGTAGAGTTGATTATAGGAAGTAAAATAGATAATGTCAATTATATGTCATTAAGAAGCTTTTCTACAAATAAAACTAAGACAGCCAAAATTAGAAAGAAAACAGGAAATTGGGAGATGGGATCTATTTTCAAGGCCTCATTTCTCAAATATATAGAAAATTGGATCATTAATTTAAAAAAACCCACAAAACAACAAAAAAGATATATTCCTCACTAGATATATTCCTCACTAGTTAAACGGTCAAATGATGTGAATAGTTTTTTTTTTTAATCAGTTATCATAAAAATGTTCTAAATTATTACTGATAAGAAGAATATAAATTTAAAAAACTCTGAGATACCACCTCATGCTTATCATTTTGACTAACATGACAGAAAAAAAAAGAAACTTACAAGTTTTTGAGGGGATGCTGAAAAATCAAGACACTAATGCACTGTTAGTATAGTCCTGAACTAATCTAACAGTTAAGGAGAACAATTTTGAATTATACCCAAAGGGCTATAAAACTATGATTACCCTTTGACTCAGCACTACCATGACTAGCCCTGTATCCTAAGGAGATCAAAGAAAATTTTAAAAAATCTATTTGTAATGTGAAGATAGAATTAACTCTCCCTTTGTTTATTTTTAGCTAATCAAATCAAGAACTTAAAGTATCCCTACTTACTAGTCTAACTAGTCTTACTAGAGTAAGCTCACACCTCAAAAGGACACTGCCCACCCCCTTGGGCAGTGGTAGGCAAATTGAAAGACTGCCATTGGTTTTTGTGAAGAAGGGCGAGGGACAGAAAGCGACAGGAAGTGATGAAGAAAAAGAAACATAAAAGAAGAGACCAACAGGGTCTAGCATTCCTTCCTTAGTGGCATTTGGAGAGACTGGTACTGGAGATGCTTCCTGGTGTTTTGAGTGAGTGGCTGAGATTCCTGCTTTGGCTTTGGAGAAGACTGCATTGGTGCAACTCTGGTTGAAGACACCACCAGGACTTCTGGCTGAGGATTACTGGGAAATCCATGTGGAGACAGGGAGTTGGGGGAAGCCCCTGCTGGGCCAGGCTGAGCCTGACTTCACTGGGAGATGGGCTGGTTGGCTTGTTAGAATCTGTCTCTTTATCTACATTTTTCCACTTTCACTCTTTCCACCTTTTTCTAAATAAAGCTGCTAAAAGTCATTTTGACTTAAGCTCTAATATTTTAAAATCAGTGACCACAATATTACTTTATAACTCTCTTATTTAGCATAAAACCTAAATTTAAACTCTTACAGTAAATATATTTATTTGAAGATGCTGCTTTTGTGGTAGCAAAGAACTGGAAATGGAAGGAATGCCCATTAAATAAAGAATGAGTAAAGAAGATAAGATATATGATCTTGTTATAACAGATGATGATCAAGGGTGGTTTCAGAAAAAAAAAAACATGAGAAGATTATATGAAATCACATAAAGTGCACTGAGTAGAAACAGGAGACTATAATCAATTATGAAAACCTTGGCTATTCTGATAAATACAATAATGAAAGATAATTCCAAAGTTCTTAGGTTGAAAAACAGCTTTATCTTCCAGAGAATAAAAACTAATGAATTCTGAATGTAGCCTCATTTTAAAGTGTTTTCTTTATTTTTCTTGTTTTATTTTTTGTATGTGCTTTCTTTTAAAACATGCAAATATGTTTTGAATGACTTTACATGTTGTATGGATTTGAAATTCCTTCTCTTTTTAAAGAAGGTGGAAGGATGGAATAATAGAGACAATTTGGAAATAAAAAACATAATAAAAATGAATTTTTACATATAGTTGAGAAATATTTAATGCAATAATCAAAATATATGTTAAAAACCCAATATAATGAATACCCAGATTGATCATCTGGATATGGTAATAAAGCAGGGAACTCTTAGAAATGTATATGACAAAATTGTTTACAAATGCTCAGGAAATGACATGAAGATTTAAGAACAAGAAAAAATGAAAGGTTAACTATCAAAGCCCAGGGGCAGAGTTCAGGTCCAAGTGGAATGGAGATGAGAAAGAAGAGTATGGCATCATTTGAAATTGGAGAGGAAGTGATCTGGCACCCTGGTTCTAGGCAATATAAGGTGAAAACTCAGTAACTTGTGTCTACTTGAACAATAATGTCCAATATTTGAGTTTCATTTAAAGCAGTGGTTTCCAAACTTTTTTGGCCTACTGCCCCCTTTCCAGAAAAAAAAAAAACATTGCTTAGCTTCCTGGAGATTATTTTTAAAAATTTTAATAGCAATTAATAGGAAAGATAAATGCACCTGTGGCCATCACTGCCTCCCTGGGTCGCTGCAGCACCCACCAGGGGGCAGTGGCGCCCACTTTGGGAATCACTGATTTAGAGGGTAATGATTATGTACATGATGGACTTTCAGAGCCTATAATCAAATAATTCAAAAAGTAATAAAAAAAAGAATCAATAATATTATCAAAGAAAAGGTGAAAGGGAGTTCATGTAGTAAGAATAAAGGAAAATTGAAGCATAATCCATATATATAATCCATAAGTATTGTTGGGGGGAATACTCAGGAAGTTCCACAGCACATCTAATGGAGCTGATGGGATGATTTTATGGAAGCAAAAGAGTTGAATAATATGCAATTGCATGGATGAAAAAAAAATATCCACACTAAGGTCACATAGCTACTTAAATATTGAAAAGTAGTATTAATTAAAGACAGATATCAACTGCTTACCAATTATAAATCTGATTGTCATGATACATAATTCATTTTTCCATGTGATTGTAAAATTTTTCAGATTCAATTTATTATATGAATTTGATTACAAAATTAAAACTTAAGCCTATGTATGTGTGTGTGTGTGTGTGTGTGTGTGTGTATAATGATTTTATGAGCAACAGATACAAAGTCAATTTTGTTATTTTATGGTGATTTCTCATGCATTTTGATAATTTATTCCATAGGCACCTAAGTGCCTGCTGATACAGGAAAATAAATTGAAAGAAGGGTCTCTATGCCACCTTACACCAATCAAGGGAAAATGTTTGTAAAGCATTTCAGATCTCTAAGTTGGAAGGCACTAGTATAAATAGATACAAAGTATGGTTCTAGTATTTCTCAAGCACAGTCTGTGATTTGAGCTGACCCTGGACCAGGTGTTAATTTGCCAGCACCATTTCACGAATAACAATTTTAATTCTAATATTTAGGGCATTTTCCTCAAAGGTGATGACAGGTACAAGTACTTCTCCTTTTACTGAAATAGAGCATTATTTTTAGATGCCTGAAGGGCTGGCTGCCCAGTCTCACAAAGCAACACATATAATCAACTTTGGGAACTTAATAACATTGTTCAAGTGAATAGTGGTATAGGAAGTAAGGTTAAAGAAAGCCAAATTCACATAACCACTCACTTCAACTTTGCAATCAGACAGGTAATTATTATTGCTCAGGATAGCATAGTCCAGCAATTATAAAATTTAAATATTAATTTTAGAAGTCTTAATTAAAACAACCTCAATAGTTCTTTTAAAAAGATTGCCAAAAATATCTTAGCAGACTGTTTATAGTTAATATGAAGGAGCAAAGTAGATTTTTCCATTTCATTCAAAATAGAAAGCTCTATTTACCCCAAATTGGAGAATCAGTTTATGAATATTTTACATACAGTTTGGTTCTACACAGTCAATAAATAACTAAAATAAAAATTTCAATAGGCGATCTTAAAGATTTTATTTATTTGGTTTATATTCTACATTCAGTATTACTAATTACTTCCAAATATCCATAGTATTTATTTTTGAAAGTTTCATAAAATAATATGTAAGCCAATATTTAAATTAATATATGCAAATGATTTGGTCTGCAACTTATTTAAATTTAATATTAACCCTTCATTCATATTAATCCATATGATTCTTTTCTCCAAAAGGTTATATCTATTACTGCCCTTTAGATAGTAAATACTTTTACATTAACTTTGTCATATTTCTATATCCATTAAAATGGGGAATATGATAGGAATTCAATGGCAAATACATACACATAACTAGGTTTTCCTATTTTCTAAGATACTCTCAATTTTTTATTAATAATTATGATAAAAATTTTACTCTTTGGAGGTATGTGGGATACGATTAAAATATTTTTTGAAATCTAGATATAGGGTAGGAAAAAAAGTTGATGTTTAAATAGAAGCTTTTATAGGTAGAGCCTTTAAACGATGAAAGGGGTTGATTCAGTGATGTCACCTTCCCAAGCCCAGAGTGTGTTTTGGAACCCAAAGCAATAACCAGTGCTACTAAATATAGCATTTGGCATTTTGATTGTATTTCAGGAAAATCTTATTATTATAATTATTATAATTTATACTTTCAGAATATATGAGTCACGTCTGTCTAATAAGCAATAAATGATAAAGACACCATTGAGGGGACTATGAGTATAAACCACAATACCTGATCCTCTGAATCAGAAGCTTAGGATAATTTGGTATCAGATGATCCATTACTTTTTTCATCTGGGAAAGGCTATGTCACACTGTGAAGTCTATAAGTATGTATGCATATGCCAATGAAATCTCTCAGGTGTCCATGAATGAAATGTCTTGGGTGACTGTCGTCAGTCACATAACTTGGGTATTCCTCTTGGTTTGACCTAGATTGCATTTGCTAGCAAATATTGTTTCTAAGACAAAAGAGTGGTAAAGACTAGGCAGTTGGGGTTAAATGATTTGCCTAGGGTCACACAGCTAGGAAGTGTCTGAGCCCAGATTTTAATCCAGAATCTTCCTAATTCTAGGTTTTTGCTTTATTAACTGTGTTACCTAGTTGCCCTCCTCTCCAAAAAATTCTTAATACCTCCCCTCCTAACCTATTTGTAAATGCAGTAAACAATTGTTTCCATCAGTGAAGACCATCTCATATAAGTGCTCAAATTTAAACTGTAATTTATATTCGTAGGTTAATAATTTAACACTTAGCAAAAGTTTTTTGTGGCTTTTATTCCTTTCCAGGTCCAACCCTAGACTGTAGAGAATTCTGGTACCTAAAGCTTAATGTTCAGTTGTTCATGGATAAGATTTGGAAAAAAAGGAAATGACTTCTGTATTGATGTAGTCACCCAGACTTGTTTTTAAGAATGCAAGAACCACAAGGAAACTAGAGTTTCTCCCAGTTCAACTGAATAAGTAGATACAGGCATAAAGGCAGTCAATGTCAATTTCATCTTTTCAATCAGATTCATCTTTCTAAACCTTTGTATCTCCTTCCTTTTCATGAAATCAGATTTGTGCATCTATCTACTTGATGTCCCTTTAACCCCCAAATGCTAAACATTTGATTTCCCCAAGAAGAAATGTTGTTGTCTGGCTACAAAAGTGTCTTTATGGGGGCAGCTGGTTAGCTCAGTGGAGTGAGAGTCAGGCCTAGAGACGGGAGGTCCTAGGTTCAAACCCGGCCTCAGCCACTTCCCAGCTGTGTGACCCTGGGCAAGTCACTTGACCCCCATTGCCGACCCTTACCAATCTTCCCCCTATGAGACAATACACCGAAGTACAAGGGTTTAAAAAAAAAGTGTCTTTATTTATTTATTTGTTTATTCATTCATTCATTTATTTATTTGTTTGTTTGTTTAGAATTTTTTCCCATGGTTACATGATTCATGTTCTTTCTCTCCCCTCTTCCCTCCCCACTCCCTAAACTGATGAGCAATTAAACTGGTTCATATATGTATCATTGTTAAAAGCCTATTACCATATTATTAATATTTGCAGTAGAGTGATCTTTTAACATCAAAACTCCAATCATATCCCCATAGAAACAAGTGATCTATCATGTGTTTTTCTTCTACATTTCTACTCCCACAGTTCTTTCTCATAAATTCCTCTAGATTGTCCTGGATCATTATATTGCTACTATTAGATAAGTCCAATACATTTGATTGTACCATAATGTATCAGTCACTGTGTACAAAGTTCTCCTGGTTCTGCTTCTTTCACTCTGCATCAATTCCTAAAGGTTGTTCCAGTTCACATAGGAATTCTCCAGTTCATTATTCCTTTCAGCACAATAGTATTTATCACCATCAGAGACCACAAGTTGTCCAACCATTTTCCAATCAATGGACACCCCCTTGTTTTCCAATTATTTTGCAACCACAAAGAACGCAGCTATAAATATTTTTGGACAAGTATTTTTTCCTTATAATCTCTTTGGTGTATAAACCCACCAGTGGTATGGTTGGATCAAATGGCAGACAGTCTTTTATAACCCTTTGAGCATAATTCCAGATTGCCCTCTGGAATGGTGGGATCAATTTACAACTCTACTAACAGTGTATTAGTGTCCAAATTTTGCCCCAAACCCTCCAACATTTATTGTTTTTCTTTACTTTCCATTGGTCAATCTGCTAGGTATGAGGTGGTACCTCAGAGTTGTTTTGATTTGAATTTCTCTAATTATGAGAGATTTTAGAACACTTTTTTCATGTTCTTATTGATATTTTTATTTCTTTATCTGAAAATATTCTATTCATGTCCCTTGCCCATTTATCAATTGGGGGATGGCTTGAATGCTTTATACAATTGAATTAGCTCCTTATGAATTTGAGAAATTAGATCATTGTCAGAGGTTTTTGTTATAAAGATTTTTTTCCCAATTTGTTATTTCCCTTCTGATTTTGGTTGCATTGGTTTTGCTTGTACAAAAATTTTTCAATTTAATGTAATCAAAATCATTCATTTTAAATCCTGTAATGTTCTCTGTATCTTGCTTGGTCTTAAATTATTTATTGTCCTATAGACCTGACAAGTATACTATTCTGTGTTAATCTAATTTACTTATAATTTCCCTTTTCATATTTAAGTCATTTACCCATTCTGAATTTATCTTGGTATAGCATGTGAGATGTTGATCTAAAGCAAATCTCTCCCATACTATTTTCCAATTTTCCCAGCAGTTTTAGTCAAACTGTGGGTTCTTGTCCCAAAATCTGGGATCTTTGGGCTTATCATACACTATCTTGCTGAGGTCATTTACCCCAAGTCTATTAGATTGATTCACCCTTCTGTGTCTTAGCCAGTGCCATATTGTTTTGACATATAGTACATTTTAATATCTGGTACTGCTAGGTCCCCATCCTTCACATTCTTTTTCATTATTTCCCTTGATATTCTTGATCTTTTGTTTTTCCAGATGAACTTTGTTATACTTTTTTTCTAATTCAATAAAAAAAAAAGTTTCTTGGTAATTTGATAGGTATGGCAATGAATAAGTAACAATATGGGTAGGATTGTCATTTTTATTATATTAGCTTATCCTGCCCATGAGTAATTAATGTTTTTCTAATTATTTAGATATAGTTTTATGTGAAAAGTGTTTTGTAGTTGTGTTCATATAATTCCTATGTTTGTCTTGGCAAATATATTTCTAAATATTTTATATTGTCTAGGGTGATTTTAAATGGAATTTCTCTTTCTAACTCTTGCTGCTGAGTTGTGTTTGAAATATATAGAAATGCTGATAATTTATGTGGGTTTATTTTGTATTCTTCAAATTTGCTTAAGTTGTTGATTATTTCCACTAGCTTTTTAGTTGATTTTCTAGGATTCTTTAAGTAGATCATCATATCATCTGCAAAGAGTGATAATTTAGTCTCCTCATTACCCACTTTAATCCCTTTAATTTCTTTTTCTTTACTAATTGCTACTGCTTATGTTTCTAGTACAGTGTTAAATAATAAAGGTGATGATGGACATCCTTGCATCACTCCTGATCTTATTGGGAAGGTTTCTAAGTTATCCCTATTGCAGATGATGCTTGCTGATGGTTTAAAATATATACTGATTTGTTGATATATGGACTCAGGGATATGAATTTTCCCCCTGAGTACTGTTTTGGCTACATCCGATTTTAATATGTTGTTTTCTCACTGTCATTTTCTTCAAAGAAATCAGTAATTGTTTCTTTGAATTGTTCTTTGACCCATCCATTTTGAAGAATTAAATAATTTAATTTCCAATTTATTTTAAATCTGCCTTTCCACAAACCCTTTTTGATCGTGATTTTTATTGCATTATAGTCTAAAAATTGCATTTATTATTTTTGCTTTCCTACATTTGCTTGCAATACTTTTATGACCTAGTACATGGTCAGTCTTTGTATATGTGCCATATGCTTCTGAAGAGAAGGTATATTCCTTTTTATCTGTGTTTATTTTTCTCTAGATATCTATTATCTCTGATTTGTCTAACATTTCATTCACTTCCCTTGTTTCTTTCTTATTTATTTTTTGGTTCAATTTGTCTAGTTCTGATAGGGGAAGGTTAAGGTCCCCCACTATTATGGTTTTATTATCTATTTCCTCCTTAAGCTCCTTTAATTTCTCCTTTAGAAATCAGAATGCTTAGAAATCAGGTATAAATATGTTGAGTACTGATATTTCTCCATTATTTATACTGCCTTTCATCAGGATGTAATTACCTTCCTTATCTCTTTTAATGATATATATTTTAGCTTTAGTTTAGAATGGGAAAGAGAGAAATTTATTTTCTTCAAAATTCCATTGTGATAACAGACAAACAGAACCATAAACCTTAAATTACAAACAGATCACAGACACATAAACATAACACATAGACACACAGACTGATCGAAGACATATTTCCTAGGCATTTCATACATACTCTAACAAATATAAGACATCCTATTAAAAGATCAATAAATCACATCTTACATGGCTAAAGGAATCTGGAGAAAAAAAGAAAATTTATTATTCAGAAAATTGGTTAACTAGCAAGGAACTGGCTAAGCTAGGATGAATTCTTGGATTAAATTTAGTCATTGGTATGGCCCCTGGTTGGCATCCTTTCCATCTTCCCTGAAATCTCTTATCAGGTAATCCATAACCATTTTGATGGAATTTGGAATTACAATTTTTCTTCCAGTGATAACCTTTCTCAAATCTGGGACACAAAGAGTTAGGGAAATTGAAACAGAGTTTTGTACAGCCTTTGAGACCTTAATTATTTCAGAATATGTTTTTCCTTTCAGGGCTGCTGTGATGGCTATACCCTGCATGATGGCTGGAGCAAAGTTCTCACAAGCTTTCACATAGTCATTAATAGTCCCAGATTCTTTACCATTTTGAAGCATGCTCTGACACACATTGTTGGTGTTGTTGTAGGGGAACTTTCTGATTATTATCCGAGTTGAATATTCATCATTTGTATATTTTTTTACTTCCTGATTTAACCTTTTTTTTTAATAAAATCCAAGGATCTTTTCTCTGATCCTTGTCTAATCTTGGCCAAACCTGTAGACAGTTTCTTAGTTACAGGGATTCTTTTCCATGCCTCTAAGGCACACTTTGTCCTTTGAATTAGAGCTTCTCTAGGTAAATTAATCTGATTGGCATGTAACTCCCGTTCATCTTTTCCAAGTAACATTTCTTTGGTAACTCTGATATCCTGCTTCTTATTAATGGCTGCCTCCTGTTTTGCAATTCATCAAATTCTGATTTCCAAAAAAGGTAGTCCCCTCCAGAAAGGGAATATCTTGTTGTGAGACTCCAATCAAAGGGGGTCATCCAAAGGTCCCCTAAAGTTGCCACCAAATTTAAAGCGTATGGAGAAGCAGGACCATATTAAGCACAAGCTGTCTTAATTTCTTTTAACACTTCGTAGGTAAGAGGCTCACATGTGGGAGCTACTTCTTTATCATCCAATTCATCTGCTCTAAAAATAACTGGAAAACAGAATGACATGTCTCCCTTCTGAGTGTTTTTTAGGGCTCCTTTAAAACCTATATTTGGGGGCTGTGGCTGTGGAGCTGGAGCTTCAAGCAGCAGAGGCTCCACTGCTTTTACCTCTCTTTCCTCTGTTGAAGAGAGGTTTTTAGGTGGAGGAGTGTCCGCTGCTAGTGGTTTTTTCATTTGGATTTTAAAGCTCCATATTGATTTACTATGAGCCACTTCCTCTTCCTCTGATTCTAACACTGAAACCTTAAAGCTTTCATTCTCTGCATTCTGACAAGTTAACAAAGTTGTTATTTTTAGCAGCAGATGAAATTTTTACTGGCACTTGTTCTGATCCATGCTCAGTATAATAATTTTTCAAATCATTGCCAACTTTTTGCCAAAATTCTAAGGGAATCCACGGCTACAATTTTGAATAAAATAAAGAAACTTAGTGAGCTGTTCTTTACTTATTTTTACTACCCATTTCTTAAGGGTGTGCTTAGTTATATCAATAAAAAGATTTCTTTCCTTTGATTCACTAACAGATTCCTGTTAATCTATTCTTTATTTCTAGTGTCTTCCCTTAAGGGGAGAGTTCTGAAAACTCTGGATTTCTTGCCTTTCTTTGGCCAGAAATTAACCGTCATAATTTGGAAGTTGTCTGAGGGGGAGGGAAAATCTTTACCTGTATCCAGCATTCCAAAGTCCCTGTGATCAGGAGCCAAATGTTGAGATCTATTTATCATCTCCAGATAATCTGATAAAGATGGCTTAGTTGATAAGAAGCAAAGACACTGAATATCTTTTAGCTCATGTTTCCAGCTCTATCTCCAGGAACATGGAGTTTATTTTATATATATATATATATTTTCAAGAATCATTTCACACAAAAGAAACCCCCCAAAACTTCACAGATGCACAGAAGTTACAAATTATGACATATCAAAACATAAAAATCTCATTTGACTTCAGAATACATCAAGGCCAAAGCTGAATTTTGGCTGGTCCATTATCAAAAGCTAAGTATGGGAATACTTTCTTATGGACAAATAGCCCCCACTATTTTTTTTGAGGTTTTGCCTAAATTTTGTCCATTATTGACCTTGATGTGTCTAGAAACAGATTCAGACTCCAGGCAGCCTTTTGCTTAATTTCTGTCTTTAGTGTTGGAGAGAAATTGTTAACCTCTTAACTGTTGGTTTGCTAGAAACTTAAAGCTCTTCAATAAGGAAAGGTATGGATCAGAAAAGGAGTCAAAAGAGGAGTCTCAGATTTTTATCTATTTGAGACTATTTCTCTTATTGACTTCCCACACTTATCTTTTTCAATGATATATATTTTAGCTTTAGTTTTAACAGGTATCATGATTAAGACTCCTACCTTCTTTGTCTCAGTTGTAGCCCAGTAAATTTTGCTCCACCCTTTTATCTTTAACCTGTGTATGTCTACCAGCCTCAAGTGTATTTCTTGTATACAAAGTATGGTAAAATTCTATTTTTTAATCCATTCTGTTAATCACTTCCTTTTTATGGGTGAGTTCATCCCATTCCTATTCATTGTTATGATTACTATCTGTGTATTCTCCTCCATTTTGACTTCCTTTTTAGATTCTGCCTTTTCTCGTATCCCTCTTACTGTCCCCTCCAACTTTTTGTTTTTAGTCAGTCTCCCTCCTTACGTCTCCCTAATGTTACTCCCCTTCCCACCCCTCCCTTCTTATTGTTTCCCTCTTACTACAGTGCCTTTTAAAAGACTCCCCAACCTCTCCCTCCCTTGTAGTGCTCCCCTCCCCATCTTTATTACCCTTCTCTTTATCTATAGGGCACGATACAATTCTCTACCCCAGTGGATCTGACTATTCTTCCTGCTCTGAGTCAATTCCAATGAGAATAATATTTAAATATTATCTGTTGCCAACCTCTTTATCTCTTCCATTGTATTAGTCTTCTCCCCCCACTCACCATTCACTTCTTTACAGAATATATTTGCGACATTTTATCTCTTTTCCCATTTCTCTTTATATTATCCTCTTTTTTTACCCCTACGTTTTTATGTTTGTTTTTTTTTCACATTTCATCCTATGCAGTTTGTCAGTATTCCCTCTAAGCATACTTTTTCTAGCTACTCTGATGATAATAACATTTTTTAAGAGTTATATATATCAGCTTTTCTTATAGGAATACAAATCATTTGAACTTATTGGGTCTCTTAAAAAGTTATTTGTTTTGTTTTGTTTTTTCCTCTGTCTTAATTACCTTTTGGTGATTCTTTTGAGTTCTATGTTTGGGCATCAAAATTTCTGTTTAAGTCAGATCTTTTCTTTGGGAATGCTTGGAAATCTTTTATTTTATTAAATTACCATAATTTCCCCCTGCAAGAATACTGTCAATATTGCTGGGTAGTTGATTCTTGGTTGTAGACCTAGTTTCCTTGCTTTATGGAATATTATATTCCATGCCTTCTAGTCCTTCATTGTGGATGCAGCTATGTCCTGCGTAGTACTGACTTTGGCTCCATGATATCTGAATTGTTTCTTTTTAGCAGCATGTAATATCTTTTCCTGGGTCTGGAAGTTCTTTAATTTGGCTACAATATTCCTAGGCATTGTCAATTGGTGATTTAATGCAGGATTTAATGTGGATTCTTTCAATCTCTATTTACTCTCTTGTTCAAGAATATCAGGGTAGTTTTGTTGGATAATTTCCTGTAGAATGATGTCCAGGCTTTTTCTTTTGTTATAATTTTCCAATAGTCCAATAATTTTTAAGTTGTCTTTTCTGGATCTATTTTCCAAGTCTGTTGTTTTATCAATGAGGAGTTTCATATTTTCTTCAATTTTTTTATTCTTTTGATTTTGTTTTATAAATTCTGGCTGCCTTGTGAAGTCATTCACTTCTATTTGTTCAACTCTAATTTTTAAAGAATGAATTTCATCCTTTACTATTTGATCCTCCTTTTTCTTTTGACTATTTTTCTTTGTAGGTCATTGTTTTATCTTTTACTTTCTTTGTTTCTGTTTCAAGCTGGTCAATTCAGGCTTTTAAAGCACTGTTTTCTTGTTTTAGTTCATGTGCCCTGTTTCTAGATGACCTATTTTTCTTTGTAAGTTATTTTTCCAATTTTCTTTAACCTCTCAATTGTTTTTTTTTTTTTTAATTTTAAACCCTTAACTTCTGTGTATTGACTTATAGGTGGAAGATTGGTAAGGGTAGGCAATGGGGGTCAAGTGACCTGGCCAGGGTCACACAGCTGGGAAGTGTCTGAGGCTGGATTTGAACCTAGGATCTCCTGTCTCTAGGCCTGGCTCTCAATCCACTGAGCTACCCAGCTGCCCCACAATTGTTTTTTTTTAATTGTGTTTTGAGTTCTTCCAGAGCCTGAGTCCAATTTGCTGGTATTTCTGAGTTTTTCCTTGGTGTTCCTTGCTCCTCCTCTGTTCCATTTATTCTTTGTTTATTATCAGAATAGAAGCTGTCAATTGTAATTTTTTTTTCTTTTTCTGTTGTTTATTCATATTTTTTCCATCTTTCCCCCCTCCTTATTGGCTGTATTCTTGTTCCTTTGTTAATTTGCTGAATCTGTGCATTTGGGCTTTTCTGTCCTGAAGGGTCTTCTTCTCTGTTCTGCTGATTAACTGGATTAGGCTGGTGGGGCTGACCTATTGTATTAATGTGCCTTGAGGCCAGATCTTCCCTAGCTGTCAGCAAAGGCTGAAGGTGAAAGTGAAAGTGTGGAGGCTGAAGGTAGTTACTCTTATCTTCCTCTCTACTTTCTGCCAACTGCCCAATCAGAGACCTGAGCTTCCCACGGTGATACCAAGGTACTCCAACATGGTTGTAGCTTTCACCCTGGGATCCTAGTCAGTTGGATTTCTACCATAGGTCTCAAGGCAGTGGGTGTGGGATGGGTGTTGTATCTTTCCCTCATACCTGAGAATTAAATTTTATCTGCATATCTTTCAGGTTAGATCGAGAAGGAGTGACCAGTTGCTCTGTACCACTGCTGAGCATGACTCTATGTCCACTCTGCACCTTTGCTCCTCTGGTTTTCTGCCAGCTCTGTGATATTGAGTCCCTCTGCTCTCTGGAGGCTTCTTCTCTGTACTATTGATAAACTGTATTAAGCCAGTTGATCTGATCTGCGTAGTTGAATGTGCCTTGAGGCCAAAACTTCCAGAGGCAGTGGCCTAAGATGGAGGTATGGTGGCTGAAGGCTAAAACCAATCTGTTCTCTTTTCTGCTTCTCTCCTCCCGCTGCCTCCTTACCAGCTGTGGTCAGAGCCCTCAGATTTTCCTAGTAGTAGTAGTAAAGTACTCCATCAGTTGGAGCCCTCACACTGAGATCCCACCTACCTTCCAAGACTCAGCACAGCAGGTGAGTGAGGAGCCCTGGGACCTTTCTTCTTTCTTTTCCTTAAACCTGAGAATTCAACCTTTTCTGCCTACCTTTTAAGTTGAATTGAGCAGGAGGGTTCCCTCAGCTCTGTCTTCTTATTGGATTTGGTTTTCTATCCCACTTGAAGTGCTTTGTTTTTAATTGGTGTGGAAGAGTTTTCAAAGAGGAATCAACTTTTGCTGCTTCTAAGAAATTATCTTGGGTCCACCCCACTCCAAAAGTGTCTTTAAAAGCCAGCAAATGAAAGGAAGAAAAGTAAGCAGGTTGATGTTCAACTAATACTGATTTTCCTTCTACTGGAGATTTCTTTTTCAAATTCCCTACCCTCATCTCAGTCATCACCCTCACAGGTGGGAATGATGCCAGAATGTTGATCACAGGCATTATGACAAAATTCTCATCGACAAAAACAAAGGAAAAAAAAGTAAGTCCTATGAATTGTTTCAGATTTGAATTGCTGTTGGAGCCACCCCATGGTGAAGTTATCTAAGCCTTTTGGATCTGGCATAGTGATGGTCATTTCCTATGAAAACTGGCTTATAATGCACTGATTTTATCTGTACAGAAAACAAATGCATTAATTTATAATGAGGAACATCTAAAATAGCATAGAATAATGCATAGGTCACTGGACATGAAGTGCATGTTCCCTTCATTGTAATATAAAGTGATTGTACGTGGTGATATCTATGGCATGCAGTTATCTGGGAAGCTCAATGAGTTTATTCCTCAGAACATATATCTCCTACAGGCATGGTAGAAGTATAATGAGCTATACTCAGATCTGAACTGGAAGAATAGAGCAAACTGGATTACATTTATAAAATTTTTCTGTGCTTTTAAGATTCCATCTTGCTCTCTGACACTAAAAACCCATCTTTATAATGCTAGAAGTTCCCTGGGAAAGCTGTATGGTTGTGAATCATGGAATACCACAATCTCTAAAGAATCAAAATTGAGAGCTTCCAGTTAGTTCTAAATCTATGATTCTATTTTTACCTTTCATGTTCTAATAAACTTTCTTATCCTTGGAAAACCTTTCTCTTCATCTCTATTCTAGATTCTAGGATTTAATTCTGTAATCATGCTTCATGTCTTAATATACATGATTTTAAAAATTAAAATTATTTAATTAAGTGAGAACTCTATCAACATTAAATGAGCAACATTTATATAGACCAGTGATGGAGAACCTATGGCTCAGTTGTCAAAAATGGCACATAGAGCACTCTCTGTGGGCACACAGTGGCCCTCCCCCACCTACAAGTTTGTTACTAGAAAGGCGGAGGGACTTGGGCAGAGCTGCACCTTTCCCCCTCTCCATTGCAGCTGATGACATTTTTTCACATCACCTACTTCTCTGCCCAGCAGCCCAATGGGAGTGCTATTCTTCCTCCCCAGTGTGGGGTAAAGGGGAATGGTAGTGCCTAGGATTCAGGGGAGGTAGGGAATGGCACAAGGTCTTTGGATGGAGGGGGTGGGCATGGAACTTGGTCTGAGGGTTGGGGTGAGGATGGGGCCCAGTTCTCCATCTCTAAAAGGTTTGCCATCACTGGTATAGGCTTTAATTCCCAATGTATTTACTTACAATTGGACATTTCTATAAATAAATAGAAAACTGAGAGGAAAATAATTCTTATAAGAGAAAAAAATGGACTTTAAGCTCTATTTGTATTATTTGTTTGTTCTATATTAAAATGTAATGAAAATAATGTTTAATAATTTTTTATTTTATATATGCTGATTTTAGACTGTTTATTTTTTTGGAAAATATTTTTTACATAAAACTATTTTTTAAAAATTCAGAAACCTTTCCTTTAGATATCTAAGCCATAGCATTTAGACTGAAAAGGGATCTAGTATATACATAAGTTCAATTCACGCAAATTACACATATAATAAAGGTAGCAAAACTGGGATTAAAAAATAAATTCTCTGACTCTAAATCCCATTAAATTTCCACTATTGTATAACCTCTCTCCTCATTTTCATATAATGTTACATATTAATATAGTTCCATATTAATTTTCCCTTTCGAACAAAATACCAGAGCAAAAAAAAGCTAATGAAATGATAAAAAGTTAAAATGTGGCAAATCTCAAAAATGACAGCACCCAAAATACTAGTAGTGTGATGTTTTTGCATAGAAGTAGGAGAGAAGGAGCAGAAAATACATTTTAAATTAAGCACTTTCTGTCACTGTCGAAATCCTCTTTACTTTTTTTTCATTTTTTGACAAGGCATGTCTCTTAAGGACATAATGTAAAAATTAAATGAGAAAATGTCCACTATTTTCTTGAGTTTTTTGGACTAGAGAATGTCACACAGAATTCACCATCTGGGGGTCAGGGAGATAGTTTTTTAGGATGCTAATAGAGATGTCACTCTCAATTTTGATTCTTCAGAGATCGTGGTGTTCCATGATTCACAACCATACAGCTTTCCCAGGAGACTACTAGTGTTAAAAAGATGGGTTTTTAGTGTCAGGGAGCAAGTTGGAATCTTAAAACCACAGAAAAATTCTGTAAATGCAATCCAGTCTGCTTTCTGCTTCCTGTTCAGATCTGAGCATAGCTCACTGTACATCTACCACGCCTGTAGGAGATATATGTTCTGAGGAATAAACTCATTGAGCTTCCCAGATAACTGCATGCTATATCTGGACTACAGACATTATTCTTCTATGTGGTTCATCGGCTTTGGATTATTAACATAAGTGATGTTATAAGAAGGTTTATAGTATTCTCAGATTTTGGGAAATTGGTGACAAGTCTTTATATACACACATATATATTTGTCTTATAAATATACATATATATGTATATATATACATATATATATACTATTTTATGAAAAATACATCAGCAGAGAAGGAAGTGAGTAGGAAATGTAATGACAGCCATACTATATAATTTTATAGTTTATCCTTCATTAAATTTTATGTAAAATTTAATAGTTTATCATTGAAGTTTATAAACTATAGTTTATCCTTCAGTATTCTTAATCTGATGTCTCATATTTTGAGGGTAGATAGAATTTTCAAGGTTATGTCAATGGAGTCTAAGCTCTTATGAGTACCTACTAATTTGGAGAAGACTATATATTTCTTATCAGAGGACTATCCTAGACAGGTTTGAGGAGGCTCATCAGGAATTTGGACAAAGAGTAATAGTTTTGTTTTACACAGAAAGACTAATGTAGACAGTTTATTATAGCACAAAGTGATTGCATATATATAATTACATATACATATAATTAGTTTATATTTAGCAGACCTATTTTCCATCAAAATAGGGAATTCTAAGAACTCTCTCTCTCTACCAAGGCAGATCATCAGCTATTTTCTACCTTACATGTTTTTAAAGGAACATTGGGAGATTAAATTAATTACCCAGGACTATATAATCAGGAGGAAACAAAGGTGGAATTTGAACTCAGGTCTTCTTTACTTAAAGTGAAGCTCTCTAGCAACTATACCACACAGCCTTGCCAACATTAGATTTTAAGAAGCATTTTAGTAAGTACAAATCATGATTTCCATTTTAACACTGGATCACTAAGGCAGAGAAAGGATATTGATAGAACTTGGAAGTGAGAGTTAAACTATACTGGAAGTAATACAAGGAAAGAAGGTATAGTTCAGATCTTGAGCATTTGGGAATATACTTGACTCTAGCTGGATTGATCTTGGACTGAATCGAAGGCCTTTTGGATTAGAAAAATCTAAATGCAGTTTTTCAGATTTTGGCAGAGAGCTCCTGAGATCGAGAAACTCCTCAACGATTACTTTTAACCTTCACACTAGTAGTTTTTAATGCGTTTTTAATGTATTTCCTTGGATGGGAAGGGAGCATTTTAATACATTTTAGTTATATAGAATAATTGTTTGATCCCTTGGACTATAAGTGATCTTGTCTACATGCAGGTATGAAATGAGAACAATGGGAAACCAAGGATGGGATATTTGGGGAAACAAAAATAGATCAAAGCTACCAAGAAGTGATTAAAAGCCATTTTGTAGGAGGTTCCCTGCAATCTATGGATCTGTCTACTGGATGGATTTAATACTCTTCTTGTCTAAAAGAGCCACAATTGGTTCCCATGTCAACTTACCTAAGGGCAATGTTAACTGTAATTGCCTCAGTATAGTGGAACCCAAAAATAAAGAGAGGAGGGAAATGGAGAGGGACACAGAAAACCCAGAAGTTTCAGAGGACAAATGAAGGTTTCCCCTAAACTGGTCTGCACAGAGAAGACCATCCCTGATGACCATGGGTACACAAAGATGGCATGCATGTTCCACCTTCTGAGATCTGCATATCTCCTGAAAAACTTCGACTCCAGGCCTTGCCCCCAGGCACCTGCCCTTGCCAGTCACAAGGTCGTTGTCAACCTCAGCCCACCCCACCCTCCCCAAAGTTACCCATTCTTGAGAATACCCTTCCCAAAGTCAAGAATTCACCACTTCCAGTCTCCCACCCACAAAGTCATCTGTAAGTCACATGGCTCTTGCCCCCTTGTTTGTCAAGTATTCTACTCTCCCATAAAACCAGTAAAAGGCCCACTTTTTGTTACTTGATGCAGGCAGATGCCTACTAGGGAGCTGCCTCTCAGCTATCAATTTTCCTAATGAAAAATTTTAACTTTATTGGGTGCCTTTGTAATTCTTTTGGTGGGAAATCCTCTTTAATCTGGACAACTCTCCTAGTAACATCAGGATTGAACTACATTTTTACTCTTAAAAATACTGACTGGTTGATGGAAAATGGAGGATTTATTCATACTTCCCCAGTTTTACAAGGATCTTGGCCCAGAAGAGAAGTATGAGCAAGAAGCCAGAAGCAGAACCCAGGGCCTCTCATTCTTAGTACAGTTAGTGTTCTTTCATTTTGCCTCAGGTGGCCTTTCCCTTTGCCCAAGAATTTAGATAATGATTATTATTCCCAAGGAGGAATAAAGACTATTTAGTAACTATCAAGTGAGAGATCATCCTCAAAGGATCACAGGAAGAGAATATGACTAAAGGTAGTTAGTAATTCTTTGATGAGACATGTTATTTCTTGAACTTAGAGCAATAGAGGGGACAGTTGTATTCTGTTGTATGTATCCAACATACAAGCAAACAAACTGTCAAGACTTGTGGGAATGACAACTACCATCTTCTGGTGATTCACATGGACATGAACTACTTTACTAAAGGAATTTAAGGAGACATATACTAAAGTTGACTTGGGCTAAAGTCTTCAGGGAAAGAGTGGGGTTTTTAAAAATTGTTGCTCATCAAATGCAAGGTCTTTGCAAGACAAAGGTATATTTTTGAAAGGAAGACCTGGTTAAGATGTGTTCTATGTTATAAGGAAAGAGCAGGAGCAGAAACTGCTGAAAAGGCAAAAACAGGAAGGTTCCAGACTTTTAGGGAACTGTCAGAGCTTCTTCTAGGACACAGTTGAGGCTGGAGGTTTTGAGTTTATCTGATCATCTTAGGTGGACATTGAGAGATTGGCTCTTCTCCCTCTCCTGTGGATGTCTTTCTGATCCATCTTACCAATTACTTGTTCCTGCGTCTACTGTTGCTGCTGACTGAGAGATATTCCAACAGAGCTGCTTAAGACACCTGAAGCCATCTGTCAGTGAGAACCTTTCCCTGAGTCCTGTTCCTGCTTACCTTTCAAACTTACCACCTCTATCACCATCTAAGGGGGGATTTGGGTTAAATACATTTATTGTAGGAGCTGGGACTTTTAGTTAGAGAGGTAACTGACAGTGAAGATACCATCTCTCTCTTAAGACAACTAGATTTGGTGGGGAGGTTTATTTTCTTTAGATAGATCATCCAATTCCCTTCCCTTCCTTCCCTTACCTTAAATAAACCCTGTTTAATAGTATTTGGTATCCTGTAAGCTTTATCCTGTTAGCCTTCCCAAGCCCTGTGATCCTTCTGATTACTGGTCCTAACAATCATTCCTTTGCCATCTAAAATCCCAGTATCACCCTAGTATCATCTAGATACTTAATTCATCTATAAAGAGGATTAGAATTTGTTGATTATTATTTAATACAATGTAATGAAAGACTCCTCCCCAAGGAAGGAGAGTACCTTACAATGGTTGAAATTAGCATTGGATTTTGCAAAACTAATTAAATGGACAGTACCACTGAAAAGAAAGGAGAAGGTAAGCTACACATAGATTAGGAGCGGCCAGGCCTTTGTTCCAGGGCTTTGCTAACTTTTAGAGGCATATGATTTCCTCATCCAGGGAGAATACATTTTTTTACCTGCGGAGCACACATGGCATCCTCATCTAATGCTGCAATTTACCAAGGATTCTGGGGCTATCACATTCTTCTATTCAGATCTCCCTTCCCAAAGGACAGACTACCTTAGATGGTCTGACAGCTGAGTACTTAATCATATAAGACAGTACATGGTAAAAAATAAATGCTCCAGGTACCTTTACCACCCTCATAGTAATATCACCCTCAAGTCCCCTGAACTCCTTCTAGATCCTCCCTTTCCATTCTTCTAATTATCAAAACTTCCCTTCAACATAGATTTCTTTCTTTCACATCCTTTCTCATCTTCTAGTGCTGAAATCCATCTTTATCCAGAAGATGCTATTATCTCATGACACCTTCTCCAAGAATGCTTCCAAGTTATTTCATATCCCTTAGCCCAGAAGGTTGAGAAAAGGGGCTGGAATAATCCTTGTTTCTGATTACCAGTTTCAGAACCTCTCCCTGATACTATTACTCAGAAACCACCTCTTTTCTTCTTCAAAGTTTACTCCATTCCGCCCCGATCATTGCTACTGTTGTCTCTGGATCTCCTAGTTCACTTTTCCTCCTCCTCTACAAATTTAGTGCCTGAATCGTAGTCTTTTTTCCATTCCCAAACTCTTCTATTTTAAAAACTATGGTTTCCCAGTTTCTCAATTCAGCTCCCAACTCTGTATCCTATATACTATAATAACTATCCCTTCTATCCTACATCCTTCCCAATTCTATTTGACACATGTGCAGTAATCCTAGTTTTGGCTCAGTTAGGTGTAATAAAAGTAGCTACTATACAGAAAGAATTAAGACAGGAGGAAGACCAGAATGTTCCTGAAGAAAAAAATCAAAGAAAAAATATTATTCAAGTCCCAGAGGGTTCAATAACTAGCTCTACGCAGATAACTCCAAAATATATAAAATTGTCCCTTATCTGACTTCTCAGGTATAGTTCTGCATAACATTTTTGGTTGATCTCTTATATGTACCACAAACCCAATAGATATATAATAAAGCTCATTATTGTTTCCAAACTCATTCTTCTTCTGAATTTCTTTATTAGTTTTAAGGGTATCTCTATTTTTCCAGCAAGACATATGAACAATCTAAGTTATCCTGGATTCCTCATACTCTCTCACCCTATAAATCTCATCTTCTGGCTGAAAAATCTGGCTGTTTCTATCCCCACAACATGTCTCATATATATCCTCTTATCTAATCTCAGATACTTACTAGTAAGGTGACCCTTGACAAATCACTTAACCTCTTTTTCCTTCATTTGGAACCTATTTCTGATCTGTAAAATAGGGATGATAATAAGACCTACCTGTCGGGGTTGTGAGTGACAAACAAGATAATATTTATAAAGCCCTCCAATAATTGGAAGGCATTACATACATGATAGATATTGTTATTATTATATTTCAATTGTCAATGATATATTTTTTAGGAATCTGACATGTGTCAATATTTTGTGGTGCATATTTCAAAGTTAGAGAGAACTTATAGATTAAAATTCCCCATGAGAAGTCCTCTCAGAAGGTATGAGAAGCACATATACATACAGCACACACACACACACACACACACACACACACACACACACACACACAAAGATAGGCAATTCCAAAAAAGTGCGCACAGAGGAATGGTCTAAGTTGAATGAAGTTACACACATACAGCAATACAGATATTTTAAGAATACATTTACAATGGGAAGGCAACAAGGGGAGATAATAGGATGAATACAAAAGCATAGCAATGTCTTATAAGACTAAGGAGTCAGGAGTGTCAAAATTCAGAATTTGCTGAAGTAGGAGAGAAAAGGTAAGGAATAGAAAACTTTTTTAAAGCTATATTGAAGAAAAGAAGACCAAGGTAGGGATTGGAGCCTTTCTCAGGCTGGAATAGAAAATGATAACAGAAGACAGAGAGAGGGCAGAGCTGTTCATTTTATATTTTACTACTGCTTTCTGTGACAAAGAGGATGAGCCATGGAATAGAAGGGACAAGACAAAAATGACTAATAGAAAATTGATATTCAACATAACTAGCGGGACAGTAAAAGAGCACTGAACTCCCCTTTAGTTCAATTTAACTTGACTATATAAACTGGCAGATGGGAATGTTGTCAATAACTTATAAAAGATTGTGGAAACCAGGAGAGGTATTGTAAAAGCAAAGCAGGATAGAGTGTCCATAAACCACCAATAAGAAGAGTGATTTATATGTTTTGGCCAGTAAGCTTGACTTCAATTCTTGTCAAAATGACAAATCCTTGTACGGAAAAATATCTCTAATTAATGAACTTCCCAAAATAGAGTGCCCTACAGAGACACAAAACTCTATACTTGATCTGGCTAAAGCAGAAATAGTATGACTAACAACTCTCCAATGTTGGAAACGATGACTCTCCTTGCAGCCATCGGTCACATTCCCTTTCTTGGTGGGTAGGTTAAACAACTGCCTGACATCTTGTCCTGGAAGTTCCCTAAAACTCCATATCTGTTTCCCATCATCTGTGGGCAACCATGGTTTCTGGCCTATTGCAGCTGCCCACAAAGATTCTTGAAGTAAATGCTTGAGTTCAAATCTTTCATGTTCAGAAGAGTACTCAAATGACATTCATAGATTCCCAAGCCTTTCTTCCCACCCATTGCCACATCACAAATATATGCGCCAATAAGGAAGGTCAAATTTTTTTGTTGTGTATCATGGATAAAATCAAAATATTTAAAAGCAAAAGAAATCTTAGAGATGATGTAGCTGTGGGTTTTGAAAATATTATGGCTGGGGACTACATTCCCCAGCATTCTTTGCTGTTTTAAAGAAACTGGAAAACTACACTGCCCACCCCCAGCATGCCCTGGGGGTCCCACCCCCCTACTTCCTGGCACAGGATTGGTCTATATAAGGACCAATCCCATGCCGAGGAGGGGCTTTTTGAATCAGACTTGATTTGGGGTTTGGTCAGGAGTAGTCAGTTTCAGGCTGGTGGGGCTCCGGTTTTTCTTTTAATAAAAGTTTTGTTAGATTGAAGATAAAGAGGTTTCTTTTCATCATTTCATAACTCAAACATTTCATTTTAGAGATGAAACGGAGGCTCAGAGTAGGAAGTGACTTGCCCAAGGTCACAGGTCCAGAAAATAATGGATTGGAGATTCAATATAAGCCCACCAATTTGGAATACTTTGTTTTTACTATTATATTACAAATAATTCAAAATATAGTTACACTTCCATTTTAATTCTCAGAAATTAATATCTTAATAATAATAGAATATCTTCTGAAGGTAGTTTTCTGTCCTTCATTTTTGTAGTATATTTCCCCTCTATACTTTTCTCTTCTTGGGAAAATATTTTTGATCTTTTTTTTCCCCCATCCAAATTAAATCAATGGGGGAAGGGGAAGAAATGACATTTCTGTAATGCTGTGATTTCTGTAATTTCTATGATTCTGTAAGCTGAAACTGAAAAGGTATATACTTCCAGTTATTTGTAATCTCACAAGGGTATGAAACCGATATTCATTTATGCAAATAGGAGTTTTGAGATGAAAGTTGAGTAATTATGTGAACAGATGCTTCCCTAGATGTATAATCTTTTGGTTTACTTGCCCAAGGAAAGATTGCATGTATTGCAACCACTACTGTTATTATTACTCATGTAATTTTTGGCAACTAATGAAAATAATTAAAAATCTAGTACATGGACATCTAAAGATTATTCAGTTAAGCCTGGAATTGAAAACATAACTTTAGTAATGTCCTTAGTCTCTACTCCCTTTTTACTTCCTTCTACCTCTCAGATAGAAGTCCAAGAAAGGACAGATGGTTATGTGACTTGGAATCTAAATATCTCCTTTTTGCTTTGTTTAGTTTATTGCAATCTATTTTTCAAAATAGATTTCTGCTCTAAACCAGATGTTAAATTTCACTGGAGACTCTCACGTTATTTTTACATTCTCTTAATTATATAGAAGAGGAAATATGGTATGGAAGAAGCATTTATTAAGCACCTACTATGTATGTAATGCTAAATGTTTTACACATATGGATTAATTTAATTCTTACAACTCTAGGTTCAAGTGTCTATTATTATTTTACAACAGAGGAAACTAAGTCAGATCTAGAAGCTGTGACTACTCAGTATTACACAGCTGGAAAATACCTGGGATCAAATTTGAATACAGGTCTTCATGACTCCAGGCCCAATGCTTTATTCTCTCTGTGCCAAATAGTTAATGCTTGAAGTCAGGAAGACCTGTATTCAAGTCCTATCTCATATACCTAATGGCAGCCTAACCTGGGTAAATAAACCATGCAACCTTTTAATGTCCCTTAGGAACTTGTCTTCTATAGAGAAAATCTTGGTCTAGACTGACAAAGGATAGTTCCCTACACTGATGAACTGATACTAGATCTATTAAAATAATTAATAACAACAATATTCATCCATATATTATTATTGGAATCTTTACTGAAGCCTCATATTATTAAAAAATAATCTTGTATCCTCCAAATGAATCAAAAACTCAGGCAGGTGTTATGAAGGTAGAGAGAAAAAAACAACTTTAGAGAATGGTTTGCTGATAGGTTGTATATCTGGTGTTTTTGAACGAAGCTAGGTAGGTTTGAAGGAAAATCATCACCAATGACTTAAAGTTTGAAATCTAAGATATGTAATCAGAAAAGTCCATATCTTTCATCACTTCCTATTTTTTTCTCCCACTCACTTGAATCTAAGACTCTTCTCATACTTCTGGTAACCACTCCTACTCATTTATGTATTGCTTTTCCTGACAAATAGAAAATACATTATGTAGAGGGAATCATAGAATTCTAGAATTTGAAGGGACTTTAGTAGCCCACTCACCAAATTCACAAGTGAAAAAGAATCCACTACAACATGTTTGACAAATAGACATCAGTCAGAGCTTGATAACTTGCAATTAGAGGGAACCCACCAGGTATCAGTGAATCCCATTTCACTTTGGCATGTCTCTGATGGTTGTTAGGAAGGTTATATTTTTATGACATTAAAATTATTTTACACAATTCTGTTCTCCAAGGATAAACAGAATTAATCCAATCTTTCTTCCATACACCATGCACTTGGGATACTTGAAGAAACAATCATGGTCCTCCATAATTTGTTTCTTCCCCAGGTTAAATTTTCCAATGCTTTCAATTAACTCTCTTCATGTGACATGCTTTTGAAGAGTCCTTCATCATCTTGGCCATCCTTCTCTGAGCATTTTCAAAGTTATCACTGTCCTTTTTAAGCTGCATACCTATAGGTAAATATAATACTTCAGATGACTTCTGAAAAGGACCGATTGTTCCTCCCTTATTCTTGAAAATTATGATCTTTTAATGCAGGTTTATAATACATAAATTTTCTTGGCTGCCTTATCATATTAATAACAAGGCCAAAAAAAGAAAGGAAGAGGGGAGAAGAGGAGGATAATCTTAGTTGTAGCAGGAGTAAGGCAGGGCGAGATTGCTGGCGGGGAGGTAGAAAAGTCTGGATAGAGAGTCAGGAGTGAAGTAAACACACCTGGGCATCTCATGAAATTGTAAATATTGGGAAGATGGTGAAAAGGGAGAGATTTTGAGGCAAAGATAATGAATTCAGTTTTGGCCCTGCTGACTTTTCAATATCTGTAGTGTATGATGTCAAGTTGGAAAAATAGAGCACTCAAATGGAAATATTGAAGTGGAAGTCGAGGAAGATATTACAGACATATTGATTCATAAATTGTTTGCAGAGGGGTGACGACTGAAATTAGGGGAGTGGACGAGATCACCAAAAGAGACCTCAGAGTGAAGTTGGAGGCAGGTAGAAGCTTGGTGGTCAATGGGGTAAAAGAAGGAGAGCCAGAGCAGGGGTGGTCAGGGAAGCCGGAAGAGAGCAATCCACAAAGCTGAAACAGACACCAAAAGAGAGGTCTGTGTCAGAAAGATGCGCATCATCTCCTATGCTGAAAACTATACAGAGTGGTACATCCCGATTCCTAGTGGGACTGCTTCAGTCTAATTAATAAAGAGTCATGGGAAAGGCTTTCTGTATGAACCTGACGACAAGCTGAATTTTTGGAGAGAACTGTATCCAGATTGGAGCCGAGGTGATGAATGTTTTGGCCACAGTAACTTTCACAGACCATCTACTAACAGAAGAACCAAATTAACAAGAACTAAAAAAAAAAAAATCTGTGTTAGCATTCAAAGCACCCACAGTGATGAAATGAAAAATTATTAAAATAGGAAGCAGGGCCCTACCTAGATGATAAATGTAATGCAGTGAATTTATGTGTCCATTTTATGATTTAAATGTAACTTTATTATTTTAAGTTATTTAAGATGTTTATAGTTCCAGTATCTTTGCAACGAGGACACATGCTGTTTTATATACATGATTTATTTGATACTGAGTCCTTGACGAGAAACCCAACCTCCAATTATAACATGGCTCCTACAGAAAATATGACTCACTTTACAACAATCTGCTTTAAGACAGGGTTTCTAGAGATGACTAGAATTATAGCCCTGGCACTCTCTCAGACTGAGATGAGTTCACCTTCTTTTAATTATGAGGCCCCTAATAAGGAAATGCTTTTTTATTATTTGGGGGTAGTGAGTTTGGAGGCAGGAGGCGTGGGTCTGAATAACATTCTCTGCTAATATTTTCAGTGTGACCTGAGTTTCAGCTTGTTCTTCTAAAAAATGAAAGGGCAGGTCTATACCAGCGATTCTTAACCTTTTGCATGCCTTGAATCCCTTTAGCAGCCTGGTGAGATCTAGGAATCCCTTCTCAGAATAATGTGTTTAAATGTACATAATAAGATACAGAGGATTATAAAGAAAATCAATTATACTGAAATATAATTATCTTTGTATTATCGCAGACACTAGGTTAAGAACTGCTTACCCATATGATTGGGGGTTTTGGTTTTTAAAAGATTGGCTTCTTGCAAAATGAATACTATGAAAATAGGTATAAGTGATAATAGTTGTATAACCCAGTGGAAGTGCTTATTTGATCCAGGAGGGGGAGGAGAGGGGTGGGAAGAAAATGAAATATGTAAACATGGAAAATTTTTTAAAAATAAAAAAATATTGCAGGCAGCTGGGTAGCTCAGTGAATTGAGAGTCAGGCCTAGAGATGGGAGGTCCTAGGTTCAAATCTGAGCTTAGACACTTCCCCGCTGTGTGACCCTGGGCAAGTCACTTAACCCCTCATTGCCTACCCTTACTGCTCTTCTGCCTTGGAGCCAATACATAGTATTGATTCCAAGTCAGAAGGTAAAGATTTAAAAAAAATAAAAAATATATTAAATAAAAAAAGAGTGATTTGGGAGTATGTTTTCATATAACTGTGGATAGTTTTAATTTCTTCATTTAAGAACTGCCTCTTCATATCCTTTGGTCATTGATCAAATGAGTAATGGCTTATATTCTTTTAAATTATATATACATATGTATATGTATAAATAAATTTTATACATATTATATATATAAATAAAAAAACAAAATTAACACAGCATTTATGGTTGTTGTGGTTGTCATTTGTGCTACTAAGAATGTTTCTATTTATATCATAGCCTTTGAGTGAATTAATTTTTTGGTTCTCTTTATTTAATTATAACTCAGTCATATAAATCTTAAAAACAAAAAACAAAAACAACTTCTTACCCAAATTCTCTTTCCCCAGAGAATAACCTTCTTATGGGTAAGGATTATTTGGAGGAGGAGGTTTATTTGTAACCTAAGCATTTAGAATTTTTTTT
>NC_058135.1:145142558-145224284 GCF_016433145.1 Gracilinanus agilis | reverse complement strand
ATAGATAGATTAAAAAAAAAACTTTCCTATGCTCATGTTACTTCTTCAAAAGAATGAAAGCTTCTTGACGGTAGTGGCTTTTTTTTTTTTTGTCTTTGTATCTCCAGTATCACAGAGCAGGTACATGGTAAATGTTTGAATGAAATAACACTAAATTAGATATTTTTAGGGGGGAGAGGGATGAAAGGCTGAATTAATGAACATTCACTCACATTTATTTAGCACTTTAAAATTTCCACTGTCTTTTTCTTCTTAAGCTATTAAATTAAACATGTATTATTTCCCCTATTTTACATATCTTAATCTATACTTAAACCAGATTCCTGACTTTACTTTGATGCCTTTCTGTCCACTCTATTCTCACTAATAGTATCTACATTTTTATGTTAAGTAAATGGAAATCATTAAATGATTGGAGAAGGTGATGATATCTGAAGTTTCTAGAATATAGCATAGAAGAATATCAAGTATGATGATGAGAAAAAATAAAGTAAATAAATAATAAACATTACATGTGCCTTGTGCTTCTAAAATTATTAACACCATTTTCTATACCTCTGCATAAAATTGTTATGTTGTTACATTAAAAATAGCATAAGTAACTCCATTTTATTTTTAAACACTCTTTTGTGAAGTTCTTTCAACTCCATGTAAGTCACTTGATTTTGGAGATTATACAAGCTTATTACTACCCAGTTTCTCTCAACCTCAAGAATACTCCTCTACCCTTACCCGAGTGTCTCTGATGCTCTCTACCAATAGGAAATCAGGTGCCTTATTCATTAAGTCATCCAGTTTATCACTGTTCATCACTACCTCCAAATTACACATTAACCACATAGAAACCAGGGTTTGGGACCTCTTAGACAGCCAAGAGCCTGGGGCTAGATTTGTTTTGCCACTCATGCCCTGTTGAATATATCACTTGTCCGAATAAAACTTGATTTCTTCATTTCATTGAAACACTGTTGTTGCTGGTATTGTTCAGTAGTTTAGGCCACTCTTCTTGATCTCATGTGGGGTTTTCTGGGCAAAGATACTGATGGACTTTGCCATTTCCTTTTCCAGATCATTTTTCAGGTGAGAAACTGAAGCAGAGTTAAGTGAAATGTCCAAGATCACACAGCTAGTAAATGTCTGATGCCACATTTGATCTTAAAAAGAGATTTACTGATTCCATGCCTACCATTCTATGCACTATACCACAGGGCTGGACTCTTGTAAAAATATTCTACATGCTCGATGGGCTAGTATCCATAATCTCCAAATAGCACAGGCAAGGGATCTTTACTAAGACAATAAAATCATGTCTAAGAGAATGTTAAATAAAACCAACATTTAATATAGGTGCAAACAGTTAACTGAGCACTGTGCAGTATATAAGTGGTTTGAAAGACTTGTTAACATTTATCATTTAATAAGTCCCCTTTTCTCTAGTTGTTACAAACTGTTTACATTGGTCTTAATTCAAGAAATTATTAATGGGAGTTAAAGACAAATGAGAAGCAAGAAAGTCTTCAATGGTGAAAAATTTTCCAGTGTCGCTATCTTCCTTTATGTTCCAATGCTTTGAAATAAATCAGCAGTCACTTTTAATTTATTCAGTTAAACCATAATTGATGTGAATAAAATATGTATTATATAAAATTGAAATGGAATTGAATATTTCTTGAAAAACATAGGTCAGATCGAAATATTATCTTGAGAGAAGAAAAGATCATCAAAAATGAAATTACACAGAAGTAAAGGATGTTTCACAATGATTACTTTAACTCTCTGATTTCAGACAGCAGTAGATAAGGATTTTACTTTATTTTTAAAAAGACAATCCTATTATACTTAGCCTGTTTACTCTGAGTGATGTAGGTTTACAGACATTTCATTACATTCCATATCAAAATATAATGGCAGTGAGACTAGATAGCATGGCCTTTTAATTTTACTAACAGTCTTTCTTCAGTGTTTATTACAGTTAAATACTTCAGGCATTGTAACATTTTCGTATTTATATCCCCCTATCATCTTGGTTACATAAGTTGATATAGTAATTTTTGCTGCCATATAGTACTGCATATTTTCCCCATTTTTTTCCATCTGTATATATTTAACTTTCTGCCCAAGGAAGCTTCCCTTCCCCACAATTTAAATTTTAAAAAATCATTATAATAAATACAGATGGAATCAAAACAATTATTAGGAGTTATTTTTCCCAACTCTATGTCAACAAATGTTTTTAATTGAGTGAAATAGATGAATACTTACAAAATAAATTGCCAAACCAACAAAGAAGGAAATGGAATATTTAGATAAATCTATTTTAGAAAAAGAAATTGAATAGACCATAAAAGAACTTCTTAAGAACAAGACATTAAAAGCAGATGAATTTTACAAATTAATCCTACCAAATATATGAAGAGAATCTAAATTCAATATTAAAATAAAATTTAGAACAATTAGTAAGAAGGAGTCTCATCAAACTCCTTTTTTTATGAAACAAATGTGGGGTTAATACCTAAAATCTGATAACTGATACATAAAATCTGAAAAAGCAAAAATAGAGAAAGAACGTTAAAGATAAATATTATTATTAAATATAAATATAAAAAATCTAAATAAAACATTAGGCATGAGACCACAACATTATATCACAAAAAATATATATATTGTGACCAAGCAGGATTCATACTAGATATGCAGAGATAATTTAATATAAGAAAAAAACTATTAACATGTTCGATTATATCAACAAAAAAGTAACAAATATCTTGTTTATATGAATAGATACAGAAGGAAAAAACAAACTTTTTACAAAATACAACTCCAGTTCCTGTTAAAAATATGTGAAAGTTTAAGTAGGAGTTGATTTTTCATAGATGAATAAGAAATATATATTTAAAATTATAAGCAAACATTATATGTGATGGGAATAAATTAGAAGTCTTTCGTATAAGATCAGGAGTAAAACAAAGATGCCCATTATCACCAATTTTATTCAGTATTATACTAGAAATGTTAGCAATACCAAAAATAAAAGAAAAAAAATTGAAGGCATCAGAGTGGACAAAGAGAGAATAAAACTACATAAATTCATATACATGTATTCAAAGAGACAACTAAAATTAATTTAAACTATCAATAACTTTATTCATTTAACTAAATTTAACTAAAGATTTCACTAAGATTAATTTAACTAAGATTTAACTAAAATTAATTTAAACTATCAATAATTTCACCAAAGTATTAGGATATAAAATAAAACCTCTTAAGTCATCAGTATTTCTATATAAAACTAATGTCCTTCAAGAAGAAACAGTAAGAGATAACTTATTTAAATTAACCATAGATGGGATAAAAGGAATATAGGAGTATATCTTTCTAAACACATCCAGAAACTATATTAACATGATTTTGAAATATTTTTATACCCCTCAGATCTGATGTAAATAATCTGAGAAATTCATGGGTGGGCAGAGTGATTATAAATAAAATGACAATCCTACCTAACCTAATGTACTTATTCAATGCCATTCTAATGAAGTTATCAAAACATATTTTATTGCATTACAAAAAATAATAAAAAATTTATTTGGAAAAACAAAAGGTCAAGAATATCAAAGGAAATAATGAAAAAAAGAGAGTTAAAGAAAGAGGTTTAGTAGTACCAGATTTCAAACTACATTATAAAGCTATAATAATTATATCTATCTGGTCCAGGCTAAGAAATAGAAAACTAGATCAGAGGAACAGAATAGACAGTTGTAAAAGACTGTTTGATAAAATTCCAAAACTAAAGTTCTAAGTTTTGGAATATGAATTCACTATTTGGTAAAAAGTGTTGGTGAACCTAGAAAGCAACCAGTATCTTACCAGGTTTAGATCAAAATGGATACCTAACCTATGTATAAAGGAAAGTATTATAAACAAATTAGAATTCAAGGAACAAATTACCTTTCAGATTTTTGGATTTAAGAAAAATGTACAAATAAACAAGAGAGAAGCATTGAAAACTGAGAAATGCATAATTTTGAATACACTGAAAATACACTAAATTGAAAAGTCTTTGTTCAAATAAAACATTATTGCCAAGATTAGAAGGGAAGTAATAAATTGTGTTTATGTGTGTATGTGTGTGTGTGTGTGTGGGGGGGTTATAGACAATTTCTAAATAGAGGTCTCATCTCTAAAATATATAGAGAATTTTGTCAAATATATATAAGAATATGAGTTATTCTACAAATGATAAATGGTCAAAGAAGAAACCAAAACTATGTATAACTATTTGAAAGAATGCTCTAAATAATTATTGATGAGAGAAATGCAAATCAAAACAACTCAGAGATAACATCTCACACCAATCAGGTTGGCTAAATTGATTAAAGGGTAAAAAGCCAAATGTTGGAAGGGTTGTAGAAAAATAGGGACATTAATACATTGTTGATAGAACTCTGAATTCACCCAGATATTTTGCAGAATAATCTAGAATTATACTCAAAGAGTAATCAAACTGAATATACTTTTTGACCAGTAATATCACTGTTGGGTTTATTTCCCAAGGAGGTCAAGAAAAAAGAAAAATAAATTAATTGTTCTAAAACATTTATAGCAAGTCTTTTTTTAAGTGGCAAAGACCTGGAAACTGAAGGGTTTTTCATCAATTGGGGAATGGCTAAACAAGTTTGGCATATGGTTTTAATGGGATACTATTATGCCATTAGAAATGATGAGCAAAATTACCACAAAAATACCTGAAAGAATACTACGAAGTGATTCAATGTGAAGTGAGCAGAACCAGGAGGATGATATACATACTAACAATAATAATGTATGATGATCAACTCTGAATGACTTACTTGTTATCAATAAGGCAAGGATCCAGGAAAATTCCAAGAGACTCCTGAAGAAAAAGGATACACACTGCCATAAAAGGAACAGTTACAGTTTGAAAGCATTCTTCATTTTATTTTGTCTATACATTTTTCTCCAGTATAAGCAATATGTGTCTTCTTTCATAATATGTTGAATAGGGAAATTTGTAATATGATAAGATAATGTACAATCTATATTACATTAACTGCCTTCTTGGGGAGAGGGGCATGGTGTGAGGGAGGGTGGGAAAAAGCATGAGACATAGATTTTTGGATATAGCTAATGTGAGAATTTGTTTCTCTTGGAGAAGTATAATTATTATAATTCATTACACATTTATAACAAATCATGTTTCATCTTATTCTTATGTTTCATATTATGTTGTATATAAATAAATGTAAATGGCAACTCAAAAATCATAATGTGTTACATCATTAGGTTAAATATAAGATGAAATTTAATATGGATAAATGAAAAAGTTTACATTCATTTTTTTAAAAATCCATTTCCCAAGAATGATATAGGAAAAGCATAGTTCAATAGCAGTTTTTCTGAGAAAAAAATGATATTAGAATGTCAGGGGAAGGAATTGGATGACAAGTTCAATATGAGTTAAAAGTGTAATATGAGAGCTAAAAAAATTCTAATATAAAAGAGACAGACAGCATAGAACAAAGGAGTTATTAGTCTCAATGAATCAAGCTCTAATTAAACTAGATCTAAATTATTCAGGTCTTGATATACTTTAGGATATACAGTGAAAAATGTTCAGAGGTGCATGACCAAGATGAAGAAGGACTCTCAGAAAGGATTAATTGAAGGAATTGGACTATTTAACATGAATTTTGAGTTGGGACATAACTATCTTTAAATAAATAAAAAGCTATCAAAAGGAGGGGGATTATCCTTTTTTCTGCTTCTTCTCAGGAGTCAAAAATAGGGTGAGTAGAAGCTTCAGAAAGGCAGGTTTTAGTTTGATGTATAGAAATAAAAGTTCTAGCAATTGTCATCCACCAGTGAATGGAATGATTTGAGAGATAATGGATTTTCTTTTCTCAAGAGGTCCTTAAGTAGAGGCTGAGAAATGAGTTACTGGGTATATAATTAAATAAATTCATATGAAAGCACAAGTTAAACTGGATAACTTTTGAGGTCCCTTTTATCTCTCATATGCTATGATTCTATGAAATCAAATGAGATGACAGCATTAGAAATGGAACTTCCCTGCATTCAAGGAGAAGTATTATTTGGTTTCAAGAAATAGTTATGGTTACTATATTCCTTGACACAGATTACAATCCTTTCTCTCCATAATGAAAAGTGCTTTGGCTAAAAAATGTACCATACTACCTCCATTGTGGTGATAAATTTCTGAACCTACACTATTTCAGAGCCAGAAAACAGTTTATCAATAGATATAGATTCAAAGCCATCCTATCTTGGTTGTAACTACAAGAACTTATGTTTTGAAAATATAACCAATGAATACTTACTAGAGAACCCCAAATCACTTGATATATACAAGAAAATCCTATGATGCATGAGAAAATTATGAAACGAGTGGTAAACACAATAACTGTTGCAGGAATTGAAAATACTTTTGAACAGTCAAAAATATTTTCTGAAACAAGTTGTATTTGAACTGGACCTTGAAAGTGATATATGATCTAAATTATAAAAAGAATAAGAGAGACCATTCCAGATGAGGAATATAATATAATCTAATGGTAAAAGAAGTGAGTATGAACGAAAGATGTTCCAGAGATCAGTTCAGTTGGAGGAAAAGATTAATATTAAGAAGTAAAAATCAATGAATGAAAGTTCACAAATCATAGTGAAATATAAATGATATGCTAAAGCATTTACACTCATCTCGTGAGGTACTGTAGAACCAACTGAAGGCCATTTGTTTGTTTTATATAAAGGAATAATCATTAAATTGATTTTAGATAGTTAAAGAGGCATGATCCATTAACAAGAGGACAAGTTAAATTTCTATAAGTCTAGAGGCTATTATAGTAGTCCAGAAATGAGATAATAAGGAATTTTATTTGCCAGTGAAAGAAATGAAATGAAGACATTTTTGACAATAAAGATTATTTTTGAAAATCAAAAGAAAGCAGCTCATAACATAAATACTTTTTCTATCTTTAACATTACTGATTCTATAAAATGTATAAAATTGTAAATTTCTAAAATTTAGATTTTATGAAATTATCATCTTTAAAAATAAATTAAATGACCAATGAAATGGTGTTCTTAATATCCAGAACTCTCAGAGCCCCTTTACTAATTAACATTAGTTAATCAGTTAAAAAAACTATCTGAAAATACTACAAACATTCCAAAATATGTTCCACATAAAGAAGCAAAAATACCTAATGATATAATTATATTTTTATTTCTTTTACAAAAGAGGGCAAAATGATTGAGTTATCCATATCCCAGATAGGGCCTATTGTCTATGACATTTCCCTAGGGGGGAAAAAAGCAAAAAAAAATTATAACCTACCCAAGAGGAAGCACTGGAATGGTACATGTTCCACATGACTGTTGCCTGCTTAGGATAACTTCTTGAGCTGGTGAACTACAAAGAAACAAATGGCAATAAGCCTCAAGACAGGGGAAAAACTTTACACTAAGACATCAGTAAGTATTAACTTCTGCTTTTACCCACTCTTTCCTCAAAATTTCTTTAAAAAGAGCTAACTATGTCCCTGGTGACCTTAAGAAAACCCAACAGGAGGGAATAGTAGCAGTATATGATGATGCAGATGAGTAAGCATATGTTGCTCATATTGATTTTGAAGTAAAACCAGCCAAAAAAAAGCAAAACCGCTATTTTATCTAATTATTTACTGAATTACTGAAACTCCTGTCTGTTATTTGTCTTTCCCCTTTATAGTTTTTGAATTATTCACATGAATTGTCCTAATACACACAAAAAGTGGGGAAACATGTAACTGTAACAGATTCTTCAAAATAACCTTAAATTGTTACTCTTATTCAGACAATCTAAGAGCTGTAATTATTTGCTAGGGTTGTGAAATACACACACACACACACACACACATATGTATGTATTATAAATGTGTATTGTTATAGATTGACATATGCATTTATGATTTGTTAAAAATCATCATTTCTAATGAATATTTATAGTTCATATGATTTCCAATATGTCTTTAGTAACAAAATTCTAATAGTAATGCCATTAATAAAAAATTTCATTAGACCCTCCATCAGGCTTATTTCAATGAAAAAGGAATTTCTTTCACTGGTGATGTAGATTTAGCTCCAAGCTACAGTTCTCTTTTCAGCTTTCATGGGCACATTTTTTAATAACCAGCAATAATGATAGTTAACCTTGACTTAATAATACTTTAAAGATAATCTTGAACTGGAATGTATAAGAGATTCTGAAACTTTCTATGTTACATTTTACTTTGCCTGAGAGAAACTTGTACATAATTCTTATTTACCATATTGAAAAAAAGACAGTAATAAAACTATTTTCTTAACAAAATCATGCTTAATTATTAGACAATTATTTTTCTGCAAGATAATTATTTTTCAGCAATGATGTGTACAAATGCATAATGCATATGCAACACTCTATATAATGTATGTTTTTATACATACAACACAAAAATCTTTTTACAAAATTTGTTGGTATATAATATCAAAAAAGATAATTTTCAAGTTAACTTTATTTCTTACTAGAAGAAAGTATGGAAAGAAAAGCAAGATACCACAAGACAGTTTTTCTTTTATTTAGAGTAGGGGGTTCCTGGTTACTCAATATTTTCCAACTGATGTTTTCTTTCTCATCTGAATGTCATTGTTACAACTAAAACAGTTCATTGCCTTTCTGTTGAACATATCAATGTTCTCAAAGGAAATTTTCAATTATATTAAGATGAATTGTAGTTCTGGAAATTTATAAATTAGAAATTCAGTAAGGACCATCAACTCATCTTATATAGGCCATCAAAAATTGTATGGGCTTTTTGGTAAAAATTATGTATTGTAATAATATTCCTTTGAAACTAGTTACATACAAATTATATTTTTCTAAGTGTATTAAGTAGAAGCTCAATTCTCATAATTAGATATTCCACAAGAAGACATAAGATACAGGGTACTATTATTACGACTTTTAAAGAAGGAATTCAAATGTTAATCCTTTGAATTTCTTTATCACCTACCCTATCGTTTTATTGTTTTTTTTAAACCCTTAACTTCTGTATATTGGCTCATAGGTGGAAGAGTGGTAAGGGTGGGCAATGGGGGTCAAGTGACTTGCCCAGGGTCAGACACCTGGGAAGTGTCTGAGGCTGGATTTGAACTCAGGACCTCCCGTCTCTTGGCCCAACTCTCAATCCACTGAGCTACCCAGCTGCCCCCTCCCTATCCTTTTTGACCACTTCTAAGAGTTACAAACCACTAGATGAATATCCACTAATTTCATGATTCTGAGTATGATTTAAGAAAAGACTAGAAGAAACAAGGAGGAAGTCCCAGGATACCATATTTTGCCTCTTTTGATCTCCCCACATGTTGGAATTATTTTTGAGTATAGTTGGGTATAGTTGAATTATGCATAGAAAACCCATTTTCTTTCCCTTGTCACTATAAAGGAAAAGCAGAACTCCTATTGAATCATAGCCTACTGTGATTCCATAAGCAATTAGGTCAGATCAGATCCTTTTATATATTGGAAAAATGAGTTACTACCAATCTTTTTTGTTTTAAGGAGAGAATGTTTAATTTAGAATGAAAAAATTTACAAATGGCATGTAGAGTTGTTTGGTTTTTTTTCACACTAGACTAAATTTGAACTCGAGCCTTCCTGAATCCAGATTCAGTACTTTGCCCACTGCATCACCTAACTGTCTCTTCATATTAATAGAAATAGCTAACAGAAACTAAATATTAAAAAATTTACTATTTTGGTTATAATATAGGAATAATTTAAATGTCCATACTCATATTTTCTCATTTTTAGGTCCAGAAATTTCTCATCAGAGATAGGTAGTAAATACAAAATCCTCTTATCTGAGTTTCATCTATCAATAATTTTAGGACTTCTAAGGTTATAACCAAGTTGGTAAAATGAGAATGAAGCAGAGCTCTCTCAATATTTTGTTTAAAAGAACTTTTAAATAATATCTTCAATCAAATTCTGGAGCAGAGAAGCCAACAAAATTTAGGGTGAAATTTCTTTTTCTATCCCAATACAACCTAAGAGATTTAAGGAAGGTCTAAAGGTGGAGAAGGACATCTAAAGAAGGAGAAATCTGTAAAACTGGAGAGGAGGCTGGTTCAGATTACACTTGGTATTAATATCAGCTATGGACTTCAGTAAACAGCTCTGGAAGCTCCCAAGTCAGATATAGTAAGGGGAACTGGGGACTGGACTAGTCAGAAAGAGATCACGGGAGAACATTGGGCAAAAGAGAGGATGATGTTTGGCAACTCATTTGACTACATCCACGTCTGGTTCATGACTTCAAGGTGGAGAAAAGCACTTTAGATCACAAAGAAATATGAAACTGAGGAGCAGTGTATCTTTTATTCCCAAGAGAACAGGTATGAAGTAGAATTGCTTTTGATTAGAAGGGATCAGGAGGCCTAAGGAATAATATCACTTGCTGACCAAGGGATCAGGATTACTGAAGAACAGTATCACTTTTAGTACCAAGGAAGAGTGCCTCTGAGGAAAAGTTTCCCTTGAAGCTTCAATGGATCAAGAGCCCTTCCTGATTAAGGACCAGAATTCGGATCAGGAGACCAGAGACAATACCTCCTCCTGGACTGAAACACTTTGAAAACACCAAAAAGTTCTAAACCCCTAGAACTAGATCTTCAAACAATGATGTGAAGAAGCTTGGAGTTTTGGGACAATATTCTACTTCCATCCCTCACTCCTCAGAACAGTGCCCAACCTTAAGTTCAAAGTTAATAGATGGGCTGTAAAAATAAGTAGACAAAATAAAAAGAACCCAACAACTAAAAGATACTCTAGTGAAAGAGATCAAGACATAAAGTCAGAAGACAAATAGCTGTAAGCAAAGCTTCAGAGAGGGAAAATAAAGCCCAATAAGAATTTGTAGGAAAACTAAATGAAATTTTCATAATCCAATATGAATGGAAGAAGGAAAAATAGGAATGTGGAGGAAAAGTATTATGAGAAGAAAATTAATAGCTTTATGAAAGAAGCACAAAACATACTGAAGGAAAAACACCTTAAAAACAAATTGGCCAAATTTGCTAATAATGGAAAAGGAGGTATGGGAATCAACAAATTGTAGGGACATTAATAGATAGTTTTTGCATGATTAAATCAAAACTATCAATAAGCACATGAAAAAGTGTTCTAAATCCCTTTTGATGAGAGAAATGCAAATTGAAACAACTCTGAGGTACTACCTTACACCTAGCAGATTGGCCAATACGGCAGCAAAGGAAAGTGATAAATGTTGAAGTGGATGTGGCAAAATTGGGACAAAAAAAAATACCCTTCTGGTGGAGTTGTGAATTGGTCCAACCATGCTGGAGGGCAATTTGGAACTATTCACAAAGGGCTTTAAAAGAATGCCTGCCCTTTGACTCAGCCATACCACTGCTGGGTTTGTACCCCAAAGAGATAATAAGGAAAAAGACTTGTACAAAAATATTCATAGCTGCACTCTTGGTAGTGGCAAAAAATTGGAAAATGAGGGGGTATCCAGTGATTGAGGAACGGCTGAACAAATTGTGGTATCTGATGGGGATGGAATACTGTTGTGCTGAAAGGAATAATGACCTGGAGGAATTCCATGTGAACTGGAACGACCTCAAGGAATTGATGCAGAGTGAAAGGAGCAGATCCAGGAGAACACTGTACACAGAGACTGAAACATTGGGTACAACTGAATGTAACAGACTTCTCCACTAGTAGCAAAGCAATAATGCAGGAAAACATTGAGAAACTTATAAGAAAGAACACTATCCACATCCAGAGAAATAACTGTGGGAGCAGAAATGCAGAAGGAAAGCATATGATTGATCATATAGTTCGATGGTGATATGATTAGGGTTTTGATGTTAAGGGATCACTCTACTGCAAATATGAATAACATGGAAATAGGTTTTGAACAATGATACATGCATAACCCAGTGGAACTGCTTGTGAGTTTCAGGAGTGGGGAAGAAAGAGTGGGGTGGGGGGAATCATGAATCATATAACCATGAATGAATATTCTAAATTTAATAATAATAATAAAATGAAAAGCAGAGTTGGCCAAATTGGTGGGGTGGAGGGGGAATAGGTTTGAAAGCTAACTAGAGAAAAAATAATTGCTTAAAAATTAAATTTTGGCAATTCAAAGATAATAATTCCATGAGACATCAAGAAATAAACAAACAAAAAAAAGTCAAAAGAATGAATAGAAAAAAAAATGTGAAATATCTCATTGGAAAATAATTGCCCTGGAAAATAGAATGAGAAGACATGATTTAACAGTTATTGGACTGAAAATCATGATAAAAAAAAGTCCTAGGTATCATCTTTTGAGAAATTATCAACAAAAACTGCCTGAATATCTTACAGTAAAATAGTAAAATAGAAATTGAAAGAGGGAAAAAAAAGAAATCACCAAACACCACTTGAAATTGATGCCACAATGAAAATACTCAAGAATATGATAGTCAGATTCCAGAGCTTCCAGATCAAAGAGAAAATACTTTAAGCAGCCAGAAAGAAGGTATTCAAAAATTGTGGAGTCAGAGTCATATGAGACTTAGCTGGGAGCATTTTTTTTTTCTGGAAAATAATTTGCATCTGTGCAAACCCTTTGCTTTTGCAATACCACCATGAGGATTGTATACCAAAGAGATCAAAGAAAAGGGAAAAGGATCTATATCAGTGATTCCCAAAGTGGGCGCTACTGCCATCTGGTGGGTGCTGCAGCGATCCAGGGAGGTGGTGATGGCCACACTTTTTGCATTACATTCTTTTCTGAGTTCAATAAATAGTTTTATAATTTCCAGGGGGCGCTAAGTAATATTTTTTTCTGGAAAGGGGGCGATAGGCCAAAAAAGTTTGGGAACCACTGATCTATATCTTAAAAAAATATTTATAAGAGCTCTTTTAGTGGTAGTAAAGAATTGGGAAGTGAAGGCATGCCCATCTATCAGGAATTTATTGGTAAATGATTGTGTTGAAATACTATTGTGCTATAAGAAATGACAATCAGGATGGTTTCTGAAAAATCTAGCCAAACTTGATTTAAAGTGAAGTGAATAGAACAAGGAGAAGACTACACACAGTAACTGCAATATTGTAAAGATTATCACCTTTGAAAGACTTAGCTACACTGATCAATGCAATTATCCAAGGTTGTTCCAAAAGAACCATATTGTTAGGTACCATCCACCTCCAAAGAGAAATTTGGTGAATACTGAGTTCATATTCAAGCATACTTTTTCACTTTCTTTATGTCTCCTTTTAGTTTGTTTTTATTTCTGCATGGTTTTGCATGACTTCATGTGCATAATTTATATCTTACTGCTTGCCTTTTCAAAGGGAGAAGATAGACTACATAAAAGAGAATTTGGGATAAAATTTTTAAATAAATTAATTATAAAAATTAAATATATACACACATAAACACACACTTTTCCAACATGTTTTGGGGTGGGTATAGAAAATGATGTGTATGATCCTATGAAATTTGTATTTGATCATGTAAAGTCTTTTTGCTTTTTATCATCACATAAAAAGCAAAAAGAAGTTTAACTATGACAATTATTTTCTATAAAACTTCCAAGAAATTTCTTCCTGAAAACAAAAACTGAGATTTCTTTTTCTAACAGTACAAAGGGAAGGATGCATTATCATATCTCACGACAAAGCAATATGCTTGTATTTCAACACCATTATGGAATTTCCATTTTAGAAAATTGACATTATTATGCAACTGGAAGGAAAGTATTGCTGAGATCTGCATGCAGACACTTAATAAATTCTATTTTTTGTTGTTGCTAGTACATAATAATAGCACAACAGGAACAGATATCTATGAATATAAAGTCAGAATGTGAAATATTACTATTGTGTACATTATAAAATAGAAGGGTTTTTTTCTATTTATATAACTCCAATGTGGGCCAATCTGACTATAAGTAATTCAAGGTAGTGTTGGCCTATTTTTTTCTCTAGGAAATGTGCTTTCCAAATTAATATTTTAGCCCCAGTATAATCTGAATTTCTGACTCTGCTGTGTTCCTATACCTCTTCCTTTCAGTCCAAACAATCTCTTCATTTCTCAGAACCTGAAATAGAATTTAAGGAGCTAAAGGAGTAGTATATTTTGTAGAGGTCTCAAACACTGATTAAAATTTCAAAGTAATTTCTTATTCATTAAACTCTCCTGGCTTTTCTTTGGGTAATTCTGTTCAAAACCAAAAAAACAACATTTTATATTTGTGGAATCTGAGGCCTTTTGAGTTAAATGTCTTGTCCCAGATCACATATTCTGCAAGGGGCATAACTGAAAATGACACAATTTTTCTGACTTCATATATAAATACTCTGTCCTATGCTATAGTTACTCTGCAATCCTGCTTATCTTACAATCCATATTGAAAGAGGATTTGAATGATAACCATCACAATTCTGAGGCCAGATTTCTACTATACTCCCTCTTGAAATTAAATTGGGAGTAGTGAATATATAACAGTTTACATGTAAAGAATTTTTACTCTTTTTTAGTTCATTAAATGCTTCTTAAGCATCTACATTGTACAAACTGTTGTGCCAGATATTGGGAATACATAGATTAAATAAGATGAAATATTGCCTTAAATTAGCTTATAATATTATATAATATAAAAGAAATATACATATATAGAGACAAAATAACAAAGGATAATCCAAATGTAAAATAAACAACAACAAAAAAGACTAAAAATTGAGAAGGGAGAAACTTCTGAGTGGAGGTGGGGTAGAAGGGAAAATGTTAAAACTTTAGGAGGTATAATCTTAGTTGGGCTAAAAGGGAAGAGATTTTGACATTAGGAGATAGATGCTACTGGAACTTGAAAGGCAAACTTATCCAGATGGTAGCCGGGGAAAAAATAGGACTAAAATTGTAGGGAAAACTGTTTAGATTAGACATAGGCATTTGGGAATCATCTTTAATTGATACCATGAAGCATTTCCCACCAGATAGCTAAAGAAGTTAGTAGAGATAGAGAAATGGATCAAAAGCAGAGCCTTGTTGGATCACTTCAGAGAAAAGGGGAAATAGTGAAATTCAAACCAAAGAGATCAGTTTTACTTTCTTTAAATATATTTGTACACTTTAAATCATTGACTGGCTCCTGTTGATATTCTACGCAGGTGAGTCACTGTCATGGGAAAAAATGGCAGAATAATGAGTGAAGTGGAAATAAGGAATTTCATCGTTGAGAATGTTTTGACGAAAACTATAAAAACTTCAGCAGCCTATTTTGTCATTTCTGAGATTCCCCTCTGTTCAATTTCTTACTGATGCAAAACTGTTAAAGGCTGCAGATTTAAGCCTCAGGCTGTTGGCTTTTTTTGTTCCTTGAATCAGCACTGTGCTGCATTGTTTCAATAAGCTTTATGATTATAAAGTTCGACTGACTGCATGCAGAACTCTGACAATGAAAACACAGGATTAGAAGTTGTGTGAAGTTTAGTAAATAATTCTAAATGGTAACTATATTTCATATAGGAGCTCATCAGGCAGAAGCAAAATTAATGCATGGCATAATTATTTTTATCACATAATATACTAATTTTATTGGAATTGTTCTTTGAAATGTTCTTTTTGGAAAGATTGGGGATGTTAGGATAGATCTAGTAATCAGGTGAAACTGGGGAAGGGTCTCTGAAAGCTCAAGACAAAGGACAGTGTATTCTGGAATACTCTCTGATCTTAGGCTGATTATTGTTGTACAGTTTCAGTATAGACACAAAAGTGCTATGGAAATATGCTAAGTATCAATTTACCCATTATATCTAATGAAATTAAATAATGCATGAGGGACTACATATCTCAATAATAAATACACATTAAAATTCTTAATTGTGCAAACACTGTCAGTATTACCTTTAAGCTTTCATCTAGAAATGTAATTCATTTTTTAAAGAGAAAAGCTTCATGTAAAAATGTTTTGCTACTCCTAGATGGTCTCAACACTCTTCTCTAAATAACCAAAAATTGTATTAGAATATTATAGGTATATTATGATTTGTTTAGGCAAGATTTTTTAAGTAGTCTTCCAAGAAATTAGACATAATGGTTAAGGGGCTTGCGAGGTAGACTAAGATAGCATTACTGTACTCTGCCAGGGTCAAACAATATCCACACGGTGCTAGGAATATTTTAGGAAGATTACTGAATGGACAGTGTCCAGAAGAGGTTACCCATATTAGTAAAGTCCATTGAGTTCACACCATATGAGAGTCAGTAGTTGTAGGTATTAGCAGTGGCTATGTTTAGCTTAGAGAAAATTAGCTTTCTTCAAATATTAGAAGATATGCCACATGGAAAACTTGTTAAGTTTGGCTACAAAGAACTGAACCATGAACATTGACAGTTATTCAAAATGGCAAATTTAGGTTCCTTTGCAAAGCAAATTTCCTGATAATTAATTATCTATAAGTGAAATGGGTTGATTAAGAGCTCTTCAAAATTTGAAATTTTGTTATTAGGCCCAACCTCCCAAATTGAAAGGAATTGTTTTTGAAACTGTATTGGCTAATTCCTTAACATGTAAACAGTTAAAGGATATAATACCAAATGAGAAAAAATACTGTAAATAACTAATATTTAGAGAAATGTGAATGAAAGCAAATCTGATCAGATTGACAATTAACAAAAAAAAGAAAGAAAATGAGAGGTGTGTAGGGACTGTAGTGGAAAAAAATTGGCAACATTAATGCACTCTTGATAGACTATGGATTAATCCAGCCATTTTGGAAAGCAGGTTTGAGCTATAAACTCCAAATTTCCAAGCTATGTAGGCTCATTGACCAATTATACTACTATTAGAACTATACCTCTAGAGAGGTAAAAAGAAGAGACAAATATCTATGCAAAATATATATATATGTGTGTGTGTGTGTGTGTGTGTATACTTTTTTTAATAGTAGTCAAAAATTGGAAACAAAGTAAATTGCCCTTCTTATTGGGGAATGGCTAAACACATAGAGGTATAAGGTCTAACTGAATATTGTCTTAGTATAAGAAATGAACAGCTTGAAAGGAAAATGGGAAGAATATTTCCATAATAAGATGCAGAGTGAAGTGAGTAGAACTGAACAGATAGCTTCCACAATGATCACAACACTATAAAGAAAGAAAGAAACTTTGAAAGATATTTTTTTGAACTCTAATTCTATCATAAACAATAATTCTATGGAATGAATGGACTTAAAATTCAAAATTAATTCCATATTTTAAAAATATATTCCATGCTAAGGCTCTGTTTTGATGGACTTTTTGTGTTTGTGGTGAACATTTTGATTTTTGTTTATTTTATTATATTATTAATAATTAATTATTAATAATAAATTTTTTTCATCAGGCAGTGGAGTGGTGGGATTTTTAAATGGAAAGAAAATAAAATATTGACTAATAACTTGAAAAGATTCTTTTTAATATTCATTTTTTTTTCAATTTATGGTTATATTAACTTCAGTTACACTTTTGTCTAAAAATCTAGCATTCCCTATTTATGAAAAATAGAAGATATTTTTCTTTAATCTTTGACTTCAAATTAAAAAATCATTTTAAGATATTAAATAAAAAAAAATTATACTACCATTTTTTAGCCATGATAATCACCTCAGAGTGAGATGTAGGATAATTAGTTATTTTTATTCATAACTAGTAGTTGCTTTTTTCTACCCATACCATGGCATGGGGCAAGAATGTCTTTTACTTGATACTGTCTATAATAGCATCATGATGTTTTAAAAACTGTGGCACATATCCCTCTGGCTATGAGGGTGAATGTATTTGTTCTGATTTCATTTACAGTTAATTTGAGGCAGAAAATATTTCCCTAATAGACAAAAGTTCAAGAAAAATATCATGCTGTCAGGATATCATAAACAGTTTGTGTCAATGAGGCATCAAGTTTCAAGTCACCGAGGGTCTACAAAGTAATGAAGCTGTCACACTTAGCTTCTATCTTCTTTTTTTTTTTTTTTTTATCAGTGTTATAATTAACAGCCACAGCCCCTACTAGTTCAGATTGGGATAGCAGTCAATCCTGAGGCTTCAAATCTAACCTCACTATTGAATTAGTTATGGCACCACACCATCAGGGTGACTGCTTTATAACAAAGAATAAGAAGAAAATGCTTCCCAATATGAATGAATCTTAGAAAAAGAACATTTTAAAGGACAGAGAGATGCTACGTTCAACACACATAGTTTCTCCGAGGGAAATTAAGGCATCACATAGACCTAAGTAATTTGTAGTAATCATACATGGAGTCCACTCATTTGTATCGTCATCATCTTCTAGTGCTCTGACTGAAAGACAACATAGCACAATGAAAAGAATACTGGGTTCAGGATCAGAGCCCCTAGATCTGAATCGTCGCAAGGCTCTTAAATCCTCTGGAGCTCAGTTTCTCACTCTCAACAACTTCAGAGATTCCTTCAAGTTCTAAATTTATGAATAAATCTTGTTAATGAATATAGATAGAGCCAGTGTAGAGTTATGTAGGAACAAAGTGAGGCATATCATGGTTCCTGTCTTCTAGGGATTTACTGCATAGCCAGGAGGGCACAGTCAACAATAGAGAAGTCTAGGGTCTGTGGACATGAGAAAGTGAGATGTTGGGGTACAAAGCGGGTGTGGTATAGATTCAGAGAAGTTAGATTGCATATTAAACAGAGTTTCCTGGTATTAATCAGGAAATGAACTGAGAAATAAAGTAGATATAGATATAGATATAGATATAGATATAGATATAGATAGATAGATGTAGATGTAGATGTAGATGTAGATGTAGATGTAGATGTAGATTTAGATGTAGAGATAGAGATAGAGATAGAGATAGAGATAGAGATAGATAGATAGATATAGGTAGATATATAAACACATACATCATGGCTGAGCCGAAAGGAGGTATATTTCAGACGGGAAGACAAACACGAGCCAACGTATGAAGGCAAATATCAACACAGAGGCTTTACTAAAGAGGAGAACTTGTGTTAATTATGGCACCTGGAAGAAACTGATTATACCACCAATAAGATAGTAGACCAGACCTCAAAAAATTACAACTGAATTCATAGGACAAGAAAGTGAAAAAAAGGACTAGGAAAAAAATTAGTAAATTACCACTAATGAATGCTTAATACACTCATTTACCACTAGACTTCCTATTTTCATGAGAATTCAGCAAATAAACCCAGAGCTTTGTGTCTTGGATGAACAAAGAAATTTTCTTTCTGTTGCAAAACCTGAGGACACATTTCATTCTTTCTTTGTACCGCACATTACATAGATATTGGTTCTGGAGGAATAGGTGAGGAATAGAACTTGCTTCTGCCTAAAGCACCCCTTATTTTAGGGAACCTGGAGTCTCCAGAGATTTTGCAAAGAACGTCTATCCTGATCTTTTCTGCTTCATTTTTTAATTAAAAAAAATAAACCTTTATCTTTCATCTTAGAATCAATATTGTGTATTGGTTCCAAGGAAAAGGAGCAGTAACAACTAGGCAATCAGGGCTAAGTGACTTGCTCAGGGTCACATAGCTAGGAAGTGTTGAGGCCAAATTTGAACCATCCACTGAGTCACCTAGTTTCTCCTGCTCTTTCCCATTTCTGAAAAAAAAATTGGCAGAATCTGATTTACCTGAAAAATGGAAGAAAAGAATAAGAGTCAGGCTAGGAGCTGAGACTAGGGGACAATGTGAAGGGTTGCACAAATTTTGAATGAAAAGGAAAAATAAGCATTTGAGGTCCTCACTTTCCTAGAAGCTATTTAGCTCAGGGACAGGCCAATGTACAAAGAGGAATAAGAAGGCTTTGTAGTTTATCCCTGTAAGGGGTGTAGAGAGGAGGGTAGACAATATGCCACCAAAAGAGAAGAGTTAAAGAAAGTGACAGGAGAATATAAAGGAGAAAAGAACAAGCCTTAACCTCCAAAGATTTGAAGAGAAACATTATTCAGACAGAAAACAAAACACAGGGAAATAAATCCACAGAAAGAATGCTACTATTAGAAGGAAGAATAAGTAATATATCTTCAGAAATTACAAAACTTGTATTAATAACTACATTTTGTTTTTACATTAAATTAATTTGTCCCATATCTCTATTCCTTTTTCTCTTATCTAGTTAGTCTTCTATAAATAATTCTAGGGATAAATTACCTCCTATAAATAATTTTTACTACAAAAAAATAAGAAAACTATGAATCTGATCAATATGTTAAAAGAAATTGAATATTACATGCAATATTCCAAACCTGTGGGAGCAAAGGAGCAAGAGTACACATCATCTTAATTCTTTCTTTTCATGGGAAGCTTGAACATTTTTTCATTAAAAAAATCTTTAACAAGTTTTTTACAAATGAATCTTCAAAAGTATTAAATATACTTATTTAGAATGATTCTTAAATATTTTCTTCATTTCATGATTACTTTGAATGGGATTACCCTTTCTATTATTGTCTCTTGGACTGAGTTGTTATTCTAATATGGAAATGCTGTTGATTTTGATGGTTTTATTCTGGATTATACAGTTTTGCTAAAACTATTATTTCAAATACTTTCTTTGCAGATTCTTTAGGATTTTCTAGGAAAAATCAAGTCATAACATTCCATAGTATAGCATAGCATTGCATAACATATGTAGCATACCATGATGTAATAAACAAAATTAATATTACAAAACTAATGTAATACAACAATGGAACAAAACTATTAATATGCTACTTCCCACAACAGGGAAAGGTTCAGATCCTTTTGCCTGTCTTTATACTTTTAACTTCTTTTTCCTCTCATAGTTTTTCTTGAATTTCTAGAACTATCTCAAATAATAATGAAGAATGGGAAAAACTGACACATAGTAAGCAGTTAATAAATACTTATTGAATTGAATTGATGCAAAGTGAAATAAGTCTCATGAGGGAAAAAGTATATGTAATAATTATAGAAATATAAACAAACAACTAAATGAAAACAAAACCCGATGTTGCAAAATTATAATAATTAAGCTTATGGACAAAGAAGAGACTTGAGAAGATAATTTCTTTTAGATTCCAATCTCTCCACTTTGCAGTGGTCCACAGGTATTGGACATTGCTCATAAAGTCCAAACTTTTGATGTATTGATTGTTTTCCTCCTCTTCTTATTTTTTAAAAAAAATTTTTGTAATGAACAATAGACTTCCAAGAGACAGGAGGGCAAGAGATACAGTGAGAATTATAGAGGTTATTATTGTTAAATAAAATACATCAATAAAGTTAATTTTAAAAAATTTATAATGGCTCATATTTTTGAAATGTTATTATCATATACAGTTTGTTTCTATGGGAATGCTTTTTTAGAAATTTCTTAGCTGGGTCTGAATCCTCAGATTAGAATTATTCTGACACTGATATTCTACTAAATGAATTAGTGTGGTTCAAGTTTTAGTATATTTGATAAACATTGGATTACTCTCTAGAGCTAAAAAATCATTATCTATCCAGCTAAAAGTTCATCATCTCTTTAGAAAAAGAAACAAGAAAAAAGTATAACCCAACCTCAGCCTAAGATTGAAGCAATTTTAGAGGGGCATCCCTGTGCTAATGTGGTGCATAGAAGAGATAGATGACTAAATGACCGAAAGAATGCTGAACACAATTCTGCTTACCAGTGTGAGGAATATGAGTTTGTTACAGAGATTTAAAGAAACACTTCAGAAAAATTCCTAGGCAGCTTCAGATTAATGGTTGAAAAATAGAAATTTCTGAAAGATAGACACTTCTAGTTCTTGTAGAAGACATGTGAAAGCTATGTTATTATCATGAATCTTTACCTCAGTAATGTCTCTTTAGTTTTGAACAGTACTGAGGTTACAAAAGAAAGCATATTAACATTTAGTCTAAAAAGTCTGATGATTTTTTTTTCTGAACTGAAATTAAACAAATTTACATTAATTTCCCATGTTGGTGGAGTAACTCTGGCAGAAGGATCTATCATATTGAAGTTGCAAAGAGACAGTGTCTGTTTTCAAAGAATGAGTCTTGCTAACTTAAGACCAAAAAACAATCTCAAAGCAGAGGAGTTCACAATCTTCATTGGTAGAGGGAGTATGTGTGCAGTTAAAAAATCACAATTCCTTGAAACTGAAAAAGAGTAGATAAGAAGAAAATTGTCATTATCTATTTAAGACATATAAATGACTAAATCAACAATAATTAAACACTTATCTGTCAAACACTAGGCTAAGTTATGGAGGCATAAATATAAAAACAAAGACAATTTCACCTCTAAAGCTACTTATGTTGTAATAGGGAAAGGTAGTACTTTGGGAAAGTGTGGTGTCAAGGAGGGGCACTTTAGTCTGAAAGTTATAGAGATGGTGAATGGGGCTGTGGGAATAGATTGATGCACTCCTAAAGTAATGGCAGAGGCTATTTGATCAGATTTCAAAACTGGAGGGGAAAAAGAGAAAGAATGCAGGTGAAAGGGAGGAAATTAATGGGAAGATAAGTAATAGGGAGAGAGGGGAAGTGTGGATGGAGCCTGTCTGAGTCAATGACTAAGTAGTAATCCATCTGTTTGACAATGTCCTGGAAGTGCCAGAGATGAAAGGGTTCAAACTACTTTGATTCTTTATCTCAGCGTTTGTTCTTTAGTTATATGTAAAGGACTGAGTCTATATAACTGTGAATTTCAAAAAGTCAAGAAAGCAAGGAAAGAAAGGTTGAAATAAACATTTATTAAGCACCTAATATTTACCAGGTACTAATCTACGCATTTTACAAATATTATCTCCTTTGATCCTCACAATAACCTTATAAATTAAGTATTATTATTTGCTTTCTTTTTATAATTGAAAGAAACTGAAGCAGGACCAGGTTAAGTGACTTATCCAAATACCCAAAATGAGTGAGTTTTTGAGACTGAATCTGATCTCAAGTCTGCCTGACTCAGACAGTCTATCCACTGCACCACTTACCTTCCTCTCCCAAACCAGATATAGTAGTGCAGTCCACAATGGGTTTTGAAGCTAGTCAGTCCAGATTGGAAACCAAAGGGAACAATACACCACCTTTGAGACTCACACCAAAATAATAGACAAGAGTTCATTCAGCAATGATTTGACATTTGGATATGAACTTGATAGAATCAATACAGTGCAAAAACTATTAAGTCTGACACCACCTTCTATGCAGCCAAAGATGGAAGAGATTACAATGTGTTCTCATAGTTTGGGTAAGAAATACTTGGACTTCTATTCTTACTATATCTTTGAAGTAAATATCCCTTTGTAACAGCTACATTTTTAATCAGTTAAATGGAAATAGTACAAGAGTCATTCTTGACTAATAATAGTGGGATCGTACTGGAATGAGGTCTTGAATCAATAGTGATAGAGAAGAGGTACTCTTGGGGAGTGCCACTAACACTCCAGAGAGATATGGACAGCCATATTCTGAGAAATAAAACCAGAGTGTTCACAACCTATGTTTTTTATCCCCTTTATTTTAAATTACTTAATGATTCCCACTTGTATCACTTTAAAGTACAATTTAAAATTAAGTGACTTGTAATGACATTGAAATAGCTTGCAGACATCATGGCACTCATCATATTTTGTCTTTCTCAAGTAGTACTAAAAAGGGAATATTATATGGTATATCTCTAAAAGATGAATTTTATTACATCACTGTTAAGACTTAATTTTGTATTCTTCTTTTGTTAAACCATCTATTTCAACCTTCTGTTAATATTATGCTTGGGTGATGATTTCCTCTCAATTTCACAATCTTCCCTGGTGTATTCCCTGCCCCATAGCAGTCTCTCTCTCTGTCTCTCTCTGTTTCTCTCACATATATATGTATATGTGTATATACATATATATGCACACATGTATTTATATTCATATACATGTATTTGAATAAGAAAAGGATAAAAAATAATTTTAAATGTTAAAATTATAACAGCTTGGATAACAAAAGACAGATAAAAGAGACCAAACTATAACCATTCTGTATTAGGAAGCAGTTCCAGATGTTGACCCAAATATGTATAATTATCTGAAAAAAGAACATTTCCTTCACATTTCAAGTAGGGCAACTTATATTTAACAAAAGAACAGATGAGATAGGAATAAAACTAGGTTCTAATACCCAGACACAAAGACACAGAAATCACCAGTGGCAAAAGCAAAAAGTAATTTTCTGTGTGGATTTGGTAAACCTAACTAACTTCCCAGAAATTCATTTTCCTCCCACTTTCAAACTGGCCTTACCTATATCAGAGGTGGAGAGATGGATGAAGTAAATAATCACTGGACAATGCTGTGAAAATATAAAGCCCTACATCAATGCCAAGTATTATTTCTTTCATGCAATCCCTGTGCTTGAAGTAGTGTTCCCCTTCACCTTAAAGTGTGCTCCTAAAGCACATTCTTCTTATGAAGTCTATCTATCCTGTACTCACAGAGGACACCTGCCCTGTGGATGGCACCTGATGCATTAAGACAACTGAAATAGCAGCAAGAAAAGTTTGATTTTTATTGGTAGCTTAAGTTAAAATTTCTCACTTTGGCTCTTATACCTGCATGACACGATCATTCATAAAAATAATTGATGGCCAAAAAGAAAATGGATTCCTATCTGTCTCTATGTAATTAATGTTTATATCTTTCTTTTAAAAAAATCCTTACCATAGCTGTTGAGTCTTGACGATATTGGTTTCTTCAGGAAAGAATATATTTTTTAAATTGTGAAACTGCAAGAGTCACAGAAAGGCAGTATGTGCAACCTCACCTTTCACCTAATGAAACTCAAAAGTGATGGAAATGAGGGCTAACCTAATCCACAGAAGAAATTATTTTTTTCTGAGGAGCTGAGGTAGTATTTTCCCCTTTCCTTTTGCACACAATAAGGTTTAAGTGTGCATTATCAGAGGAAAAGACAAAAGGAAAATTTGTGAATTAATTAAAATCAGTAAACATTTATTAACCACACACTATGTACTTGGCATGATGTTAGCCACTGAGGATACAGACAAGAAAATGAAAAATAGACCCCAACTTTAAGAAGCTTAAAATCTAATGGAGGAAGATGACACACAAAATGAGAACAGAAAGATTGTGGTGGATCAAGCAAGGGAAACATCACAGGATACAAATCACCAGGGCCATTTTATTCTATAGAGCTGGAACCAAATAGAGCTTCAGATGCAAAGTGGAGTGATGTACCCACCTCCTGGCATCTATTAACATATTAAGAAGAGTTTGATACTCCACACACCAAACCTCTAATCAGAGAGTATATGAGGCTAGGAAGATGATGTAGAGATTTGAGTTAGTAACCCGGTAATGAGATTAGAAGGTGTTTTCTATTGGGAGGTTATCTTGTTCAGCAGTTTTGAAACCAGATACAGTTGTAGAAATCTCAGACTGATGGAGTCTAAATGGAGATTGAAAGCTATTTTTAAATTTTTCTTTTTCTTTCACTTTTTTGCTTTGTGTTTTCTTTCACAACACGACTTATTTGGAAATATGTTCTGCACGACTACAAATGTATAACCTATCTCAAATGGCTTGCCTTCTCAAAAGTGGGGAAAGGCATGAAGGAGAGAATTTGGAACTCATAATTTAAAAGTGAATCTTAATTTTATTGAACATTCATTTGGGATTTTTTTTTGAAGAGAAGGCACAAGAAGGGAAATGGAGTGTCTTGACTAAGGTAAAGCAGGAAGGCTCATTTCACTGGGTTGTAGAATATGGAGGGGAAGAAAGTAAAATAAGTCAAAAAAATCTCAAGAGGGGTCCAAGTTGTGAAGAGCTTTAAAAAGCCCAGAGGATGTTAAATTTGTTGCTGGGATAAAAAGGATCCACTGGAGTTTACTGGAAAAGAGAGTCAGATTTGAAAAATAGGAAAATCACCTTGGCTATTATATGCAGTATGATTCCTCCTTCTCTCTTCTCACTTTCTGTTAACCCTTTATAATCTGACTCCTAATCTTATCATTTTGAAACTACTGTCTGCAAAATTATGAATCTCTTATAGTCAAATCCAGTGATCTTTTCTGAACCCATTTTTTGACATTTTTATCACTCTTTCCTCCTTAATGTTCTAAGTTTTGGGGAAATTATTCCCTCATGGTTATTCTCCCACCTATCTGATTACTCCTCTGTCTCTTAAACTAATCCAGATCTTGCCTCTACCCTTAGATATCCCTCAGGATTCTTTCCTGTGCTCGCTTTAATCCTTCTAAAGGGCTTTACATGATGATATATTTATGCAGGTGATTCTTTTTTTTTTCTTTTAAAATACATACCTTTTGTCTTGAATCCTTTGGATCCCAGACAGAGGAGCAGCAAGGCTTAGGCAATTGGGGTTAAATAAAATGTCTGAGGTCAAATTTGAACTCAAGACCACTAGTCTCCAGGTCTGGCTAATTCGCATAGCTGCCCCCTATGCAGATGATTCTTAAATCTACCTTTCCTGTCCCAATATCTCTAATTTCCAACCTTGCATTTCTGAATGTCTTTTTTTTTTCAGAAATCTTAAATGGGATGTCCTAAATCCTCTGCCCTCTCCTACCTTCCTTATTACTGCAGAGAGCAACATCATCCTCCCAGTCCTTCAGCTTAGGGGCTATTCTAGATTCCTCATGGTCTCCCACCTCTCATTTCTAAGCTGTTTTCAAGACTTACCAATTTCACCTTAGCAACACATCTCCAATAGCCTCCCTTCTGCCCTCTAATACTGTGACTTCCCTGGTTCAGGCCCTCATGACATCACTCCTAAAATATTACAGTAGCCAAAAGCTGGTTCTGCCTGTCTACACCTCTCCACCATTTTCCTGCATTAATTAATTTTCCCCAAATGCAGGTCTGACCATGTCACCTCCCTGTTTGATGAACTCCAGTGGCTTCTATTGCCTAAAGAAGCAAATTCAACATGTTCTCTTTGTCATTTAAATGTCTTCATAACCTAGCCCTCCTTACCTTTCTGGTCTTCTTATGCCTCATTTCCTTAGGTCTACTCTTTGATCCACTGTGCCTGGCCTCCTGGTTGTTCTATGAACAAAGACGTTCTCTCTCTTGGTTTCATGCCTAAAATGTTCTCTCTCCTCATTCAGACTACTGACCTCCCTGGATCCCTTTAAGCATCCACTAAAATCTTACCTTCTACTGGAAATCTTCCCCCTCATTCCTAATTCCTGTGCTTTCTGTCTTTTAATTATTTCTTACTTATCCCATGTACTGCTTGCTTTTTATATGGTTGTTTGCCTGTTGACTCATCCTTGCAATGCTGAGGGCAAGGATTGCCTTGAGCCTCTTTTCACACCCGCAAAGTTTAGCAAAATGTCTGGTGTATTTTTTTTGGTGCTATTGCATACTCATTCATTCCTGTCTGACTCTTTGTGACCCCTTGGATCATAGTAAGCTAACTCTGTGCATGACGTTTTCTTGGCAAGGATAGTGAGATGCTTTGCCAAATCCTTCTCTAATGGATTAAGGCAAACAGAAGATTAGTGACTTGTCCAAGTATCTGAGGAATCATTTAAATTTATTTCTTCCTAACTCCAGAGCTGGAGCTCTATCCACTGAGCCACCTAGCTGGCTCACTTCAATATTTAAGTGCCGAGGTACCAAACAAAGTTCTTGGCACTGACGTTTGCATAGACAAAACTCGAACAGGACTTCAACAGCTGTTCTATTGAGAGAGATATTCAGATAAGAAAAAGTGAGAGTGATTGGGAACATACAAAGTGCTCCAGGATTATCTGAGGAGAGAGAAAGAGGAACCTATCAGCTAGGGGAACCAGGAAGTGCAAAAAAGGGAGGTGACACCTTAGCTTAGCCTTTAAGAAAAAGAAAGAATATGAGATGATTTCAGGATGGGAGATGATTTTGTGTATGTGGTGTGTGTTGAGAAGAACATCGAGGTCTTGTACGATTGGAGCATGTGGCTATATGTAAAGGGGAATAATGATAAGAAATTGAGAAGTGAAATTAGGATTTTCTTTTAGATTTCACACAAAAATACTATTTTCATGTTCTTTGATAGTCATCCAATGGTTCCCTCAAATTAAAACTTTGGTCCAAATACAACCATTTAGCATATGGAAGAGTTGCCTATATAACCAAGTGAAAACAAAATTAGACATATACCTGCAAGCACGGTAGTGATGATTCCCTGGGTCTAGGATCACCTGCTACCAAACATTACATAATTGGGTAAATCCATAGTCCTTTATTTGACATTCTGGGTTTTCATTGGTACACTGTAGAAGCCTTATCTTCCTCTAAGGCTTAGCTTAGGTACCATCTCCAATGTGGAAACTTTCCTGATCCACTTAGCTGTTTGCAACTCTCTCCAAGTCATCTTGTCTTGATTATAGTGGACACAATGTTTGTTGAACAGAATTGAAGCTGAGACTATCCTATCTAAGCAATATGTTCTCATCCTTTGATAAACTCTACATTCCTGGCAAATTGGACTACTTTTTGTGTTTTGAATAAGCCTTGTTTTTTTCCTATCTCCATTTAATGAGAGGGTCAGGCAACCTATCTTTATTTACCAAACAGGTGAACTCTGCTGAATTTCTTGGGCTTTCATTATGGCCTCAGGAAATTCATAATTGTGAAATCTACTTCTGAAAAAAAAATAAATCACACTTGGAACTCATACTTTCATCAATGCTTCTCTGATTGGAGACCAGAGCAAGAGCTCTAAAAAATACCTCCATTTAAAGAGGGGATCTAGACTAGCTATCTCTATTTTTTTCCCTCTGGCTATAATCTTTTGTACTTCTTTAAACTTTTCCATTTGATACCTGTGCAGGGTGGGATACCTTCTCTACTCAACTCCCTGTACCTTTTCATCTTTCTTTTGCCTGCTGTTTTTCCCTTTTAGATAGTAAATTCCTTAAGGATAGAGACTGTCTTTATTTTATTAATATTTCCAGTGCTTAGCAAAATTCCTGTTATAAGTAGGTACTTAAAATGTTTAATTTCTGACTATGTATATTCTCATATCATCCATAAGAAAAATAGGCCACTTGAAAAAGGAAAGATCAGAATCTTCAAAGATTTCTACAAATAATTGGTCAGTTGGCAGGTCTTCTGAGTAAAGTAGGTCACAGGTGTTTCATGACATGGATGAAAGTGTCAACAAGGACTAGGCAGAAAAACTGTCAGCTGTATGTAGAGAGAGACATTCAGTATGGATAATCTGTTCATAATATTAGAATCATTTTTATTTTCTAACATTTTATTTCTAATCTTTGAAAGCCTGGAGATTAGCCATGGGAGTAAGAAGATAGGGGATTAGAGGGAACAAAGTGTAAATGATAATTTAATTAAGAAACTTCAGTTCACATTCATTGTTTAATGTTCCCTCATAGCTGTAAGTCTTCTGTATGTAATCTCATTAGATAATCAGTATTTTAGTGATAAAATATAATAATATTCTATAAAATAATAATCTCAATTATTAATTAATTGAATAATTGCATATAAGAACCAGTAATCAATAATTTTATTGTTAGTAAAATAGCAAGGAAAATCCCCTGAAGGGCCTTGGTAAGATATCCTTGCTAAGAGGAGTTTGCATGTTTCCAATGTCTCAACTGTGTCCAGACTTGCCTTCAGTCTGGAAATGTATATCTCAGTTAGCCATGGAATAAATTTGTTACCATACGTGGAACAGAGACTACATAATCTGCACCCATAAGAAAATTAAGAAAAACTTTACCTTCTTGAAAATGGAAACCTTTTAAAATATGAAATCCTAGTTTCCTCCCCTTTATAAGGAATATTTAGCTGACTCCCTCACCCCTTCTGAGGAGAGTTTATGTAATACAACTCTTTTGGGTAGACTATGAATATTTGTCATTTCTGCAACTCAGTGTCTTAGATCATACTGGATGTGTCTTTGATCCTGACTTTGCTTCTGTAATAAAGTCTGTTTGGATTCAAAAATTTTTTCTCATTATTTTTCTTTTATAGAAGAATGGAGAAAGACAAACAGAAGGTGTCCTGACGTATTAACTTAGTTCTTACTATTTAATTATTTCAAATTTCTTTTCATGAGGTCAATTTATATTTTGAAAATCTTCTGCAAATGGCTTATTCACAACCTTTTACCATTTACCTTCTAAGATATGGTTCTCCATGTTATATATTTGAGTGAATTCCCTATATACTTTCTATATTAGGTTTGCATAAATGATGTTTGATACAAACATTTTTTATTTTACTATTTATCATCTCATTCTGTATTTAAGAATGTTTCTTTTTCTTAAATACTTCTGAATATGGACTTGTCAGTGGTCTATTTCAATACATTTTCAAAATGATTAATACATTTCTTATTCCTCTTATATTTAAGCCCATTTCTCCTTGATCAATTTCTCCCCTTTTCCCTCCCTCTTCTTCCGGCTCTGGTTTTGTCTTTCTTTCTTAAACACATGCATAGACACAGAGAGAGCACATGATTAATTAATATACTTTTGATTAAAACAACTTACTTGAAAATAATTCTAGCCACTTATTCTTTTCTAAAGTGAGATGATACAAGAGTCAAAGGGCTTGGATCTAAATCCTGTTTCTGATGCTTAACTGTGTGACCATGGGCAAGCCAATCTAGCAAAGGAGACTGAAAGACATAAGTAAAAAGGAGAAAACTACTAATACATTGAAGAAATAATATGATTTGGAAGAAACTCAAAATGTGAATTACGAATAAGAGAGTAAATTCACAATAGGTAAAAGCAGAGACCATGGGAAAATTGATTAATCCTTCCCCAACTAAGCCTTGTAGCTTTAATCCCTCATTCTTAAAGTGAGAGATGAAGGTTACATGGTGTCTGAGATCCCTTTCAGCTTTAAATCTACAAAAGAATGAAATGGCTATAGTCAAAAGTCAATAAGAAAATGACAAGAAATAAACAAAGGAAACTAGAATCCTTGAAGGGAGAAAAATGGAAGGAAAATAAACAACTAAGGGAAAGAAGAAATCCTTTTTCATTTAGTGAATACTCTGAAAAGCAAAACTCAATAATTCAATGAGATAAGATATATTAAAAGTTAAAATATAGATTTCCAGGGATGGAGCCAAGATGGAGGAATAACTAGGGTAGCAGCTTTCCATTTCACCATAAAAATCCTCTCTGATCAAGAGTAAAATATCACCACAAAATGAACACAGGAGTGAAAGAACCAAAAAAGAGACAGAGGAAAATAACTTAAAAAAAAAAAAGCAAAATCCAAAAGGTAGGCACAGACTATCTAGGGAACTGAGGTGAGAGGGGAGCAGAAATAGCAAGAGGCATAGCAGGGAGTGAAAAGCAAGCCAAGAGCAAACCACACTGCCTACCACCCCATACATCTGCTCTCACAGGTACCTAACTTAAGCTGAAGCTAAGCCAGACCCTGAGATCCTGCTAGGCAAAAAAAAAAAAAAAAATCATCCAAGCCAACTAATATCCCTTGAAATTGCAAACCTGTGGAGAAGTCCAGAGTCCTAGCCCAAGGCAATGTGGGCTGAAGGTGGCTGATCCATGTGGTCTCAGAGTGATACCAGGAATCCCAATCTAGGCTTGGGGTGAGGACATAACCCAGGGTTTGGGGTGAGGAACCAGTTTTCAGGAAGAGCCTACCTGGAATCTTTTTGCCCAAAAGTAAGTGAGGAGCTCTAGGACAGGGCAATCAAGTGTGTGCCTGATTGAATTAAGAACACCTTGAGACCAAAAACAGGAGCCTAAGCCTGGGGCTGGAATCTGATCAGCACCTGACCTGATCACGTTCAGACTGAGATCAAAAGTTTACACCCAAGCCTGAGGAAAGCCTTTAATTCATCAGCATCTCAAGGGTCAATTGAATCAGCAGGGGGAGGGGAATTCAGAGCTCTCAGCCCTCAGATCATCTGGTAAAATAGTAACAATCCAGAAAATAAGCTGAAAATAACATCAAGGAAGGACTGAAGTTTAAGAGGGTACCCCAAAATCCCAGAAAACAGAGCCTACCTATAATTAGATAGGAAAAATAAGCAAACAATTTAAAAAGCACCTAACTCTAAAGACTTTTTATGGTGACAAACAGCAAGGTACAGACACAGAAAGGGATAGCTAAAGCAAAGGAAACACACCCAAAGTCCAAAAGAAAAATATGGATTGGGCACAGATTCTGGAAGAGCTCAAAACAGACTTCAAAACCCAATTATTAGAGGTAAAGGAAGAGTGGGGAAGAGAAATGAAAGTGATGCAAGAAGCAATGAAAGTTATATAAGAAGAAATGGGCCAATTGAAAAAGGAGAACCAAAAACTGACAGAGGAAAACCAGGTCTTAAAAATCAGAATTGACCATCTAGAAACCAATGATTTCATGAGAAATCAAGAAATAATAAAGCAGAATCAAAGGAATGAAAAAACAGAAGAAAACATGAGAAATCTTAGTGAAAAAAAAACAGACCTAGAAAATGGATTTAGGAGAGACAATTTGAGAATTGTCTGAGAATTACTAGATTACCTGAAAGTCAGGATGAAGAAAAAAAATGGATATCATATTACAAGAAATTACCAAAGATAACTGCCCAGAGATCCTAAAACAAGAAAATAAAATTGAAATTGAAAGAATTCACAGATTGCCTCCAGAAAGAAATCATCAATTGAAAACTTCCAGGAATGTAGTAGCGAAATTCAAGAGCCACCAAGCCAAGGAAAAAGTACTTTAAGCAGCCAGAAAGATAGTATTCAAATACCATGGAGCTACAATCAGGATCATAATGGCTTCTATAATAAAGAATCAGAAGGCATAGAATATGGTATTCAGAAAGCTGAAAGATTTGGATTTACAACCCAGAGTCACCTATCCAGCAAACTTGAGTATACTCTTTCAGGGGAAAGAATGGTCATTCAGTAAAATAGAAGATTTCTAAGCATTCCTGAGGAATAAGTCAGACCTAAACAAAAAATCTGAAGGCCAAATATGAGAAACAAGAGAAGCCCATAAAGGTAAATAAAAAAGAAGTAATTTAAGGGACTCATTAAGGTAAAAATATCTATATGTCTTCATGGAAAGAGGATTTCCATAAATCTCAAAAATTACTCTTAATAGTAGAGAAGACAGAGAGTGGAACTACTCAGATAGAGAGTGGAAAAGTAAGCTGATTATGATAATATGTTTTATATGATGATATGCTCTATATGTAAATGTGATGATATTGAATGATATAAATGTGTGATATGATATGCATATGAATGACATGCAAAATGCATGCGAATGACATGCAAAAAATCAATCGCAAACAAATGCAGAAAAGCAGAAATAATAAATGACACCTTTACTTTATAATAAATAAAGATCAGGAGAGAAACAAGGATGCCCATTATCACCTCTTTTATTCAATATTGTACTAGAAACACTAGTAGTAGCAATTAGAGAAGAAAAAGACATTGAAGGTATTAAAGCAGGCAATGAGAAGACTAAACTATCACTCTTCACAGATGATATGATGGCCTACTTAAAGAACCCCCAAAAATCAACCAAAGGACTAGTGGAAATAATGAACAACTTTAGTAAAATTGTAGTGTATAAAATAAACCCACACAAATCATCAGCATTTCTATATATTTCCAACAAAACTCAGCAGCTGGAGTCAGAAAGAGAAACTACATTAAAATCATTCTAGACCAGGGGTCAGCAATGTATGGCTCTTTCTGCAGGAGCCATGAAGTCAATTTTTTTTTCAGGCGCTGTTACAGAAGCTCTCACTGTGAGCACTGTATGGCTCTCATGAAATTACATTTTAAAAAATGTGGCATTTATGGCTTTCACAGCCAAAAAGGTTGCTGACCCCTGCTCTAGACAATATAAAATATTTAGGAATCTATCTGCCAAGACAAACACAAGAATTATATGAACACAACTACAAAACACTTTTTACACAATTAAAACTACATCTAAACAACTGGAAAAAAATTAATTGCTCCTGGGTAGGAGGAGCTAAAATAATAAAAATGACAATCCTACCCAAATTAATCTACTTATTTAGCACAATACCTATCAAACTCTCAAAAAACTTTTTTATAGAATTAGAAAAAATGATAACAAAGTTCATTTGGAAGAAAGAAAGATCAAGAATATCAAGGGAAATAATGAAATAAAAATGTGAAGGATGGGGGCCTAGACCGTATCTTAAACTGTACTATAAAGCAGTGGTCATTGAAACAATATGGACTGGCTAAGAGACAGAAAGGAGGATCAGTGGGATAGAAGAGGGGTAAATGACCTCAGTAAGCCAGTGTTCAAAAAACCCAAACACCCCAGCTTTTGGGACAATAACTCACTCTTTGACAAAAACTGCTGAGAAAATTGGAAAACAATATGGGAAAATTTAGATTTAGATGAACTTCTTACATCCTTTACCAATATTAATTCAAAATGATTTAAATACAAAGAGTGAAATCATAAATAAATTAGTTGAAAATATACTAGTATACCTGTCAGATCTGAGGGAAAGAAAGGAATTTAAGACTATGCAAGAGATAGAGAACATTGCAAAATAAAATGAATGACTTTGATTATTTCAAATTATAAATGTTTTGTAGAAATAAAAACAATGCAACCAAAATTAGAAGAAAAGCAATAAACTGGGAGAAAATTTTTATAACAAAACTCTCTGACAAAGGTTTAATTTCCCAAATATAGAAGGAACTAAGTCAATTTTACAAAAAAATCAAGCCATTTCCCAATAAAAAATGGTCAATGGGCATGAATAGGCAGTTTTCACATGAAGAAATCAATAAGGACATGAAAAAGTGTTCTAAGTCCCTCCTTACTAGACAAATGCAAATTAAAACAACTCTGAGGTACCACTTCACACCTAGAAGATTGGCCAATATGGCAGCAATGGAAAGTGATAAATGTTGGATAGATGTGGCAAAATTGGGACAAGTATACACTGCTGATGGAGTTGTGAATTGGTCTAACCATTCTGGAGGGCAATTTGAACTATGCACAAAGGGCTTTAAATCAATGCCTGCCCTTTGACCCAGCCATACTTCTGCTGGGTTTGTACCCTAAAGAGATAATAAAGAAAATGTCTTGTACCAAAAAACTCATAGTCTCTCTCTTTGTGGTGGCAAAAAAATTGGAAAATGAGTGTGTGTCTATTGATTGGAGAGTGGTTGAATAAATTGTGGTAAATGTTGGTGATGGAAATTTATTGTGAAGGAATAAAGAAATGGAGGAATTCCATGTGAACTGGAAAGACCTCCAGGAATTGATACAGAATGGAAGCAGAACCAGGAGAACATTGTACACAGAGATTGACACATTATGGCATAATTGAATGTAATAGACTTTTCTCCCAACAGCATCTAGGACAATCCAGAGGAACTTTTGAGAAAGAATGCTATATACATCCAGAGAAAGAACTGTGGAACCAGAAATGCATTAGAAAAATATATGATAAATCATGTATTCCAATAGGGATCTGATTAGGGTTTTGATGTTAAAGGATCACTCTACTACAAATATGGATAACATAGAAATAGGTTTTGAACAATGATACATGTATAACCCAGTGGAACTGATTGTCGGCTTTGGAAGGGGGGAGGTAGAAAGGAGGGGAGGTGGATTATTAATCATGGAAAAATATCCTAAATAAAAATTTAAAAAAAGTTAAAAGACTAAACTCTAAGCATGTGGTATATCCATTATAAATAATTGATATCTACTATGGAAAATAGATAAGGGGAGATAATTTAAGACATTAGATTCACCCAACACTGTGCTTAAGCAAAAAAAAAATCAATACTTTATTTTAATAACAATACTAATTATAATGAATAATACCAATATTTGACATGTATATAGGACTTTAAAATGTGATATAAATATTGCAAAGTACTTTATAAATATATTTCCTTTTATAAATTTATAAAAATATTTCCTTTTATCCTCACAACAACCCTAGGAAGTTGGTGTTAATATCATTCTCATTTTATTATGAGGGCTCTAAGGCCAAAAGAAGTTATATAACTTGCCAAGAGTCATTCAGATAGTAAAAAAATCATAAAGAAAATTCCCCAGAATTATTAGAACGAGAGGAGAAAATGACAATAGAAATCCAAGCACTCACTCATCAACCAACCACTTTCTAAAAGTCTACTTTGAAAACATTCAGAAATGCCATCGTCAAAAACCTTGCAAGTTGCCAGAAAGAATTGAAATACCAAGGAATTTCTGACAAGATCACACCAAACTATGACACACCTTCTATAATAAGGGAAAGAGAGGAAATCTTGTGAAATACCATTTCAAAATAGAAAAAAAAGCATATGACCAAGAGTAACATCCTAAAGAACAAAATATCATTTTACTATCTTTAAAAGAAGAGAACCTCAGACCATTTCACATGAAAAGAATAGAGATATTCATAATTTTTGAAATGGAAATGCAGGAACCATGAGAAACCAATAAAGCAAACAACTGAAAACAAAGGAGGTTCCTATTATTTAGGAAACAGCTAAGCCATTAAGGAAAACGTGTAGAATAGAATACTATTTCACTGTAAATAACTTTGACTATAACCTGGGAAGTCTTCTATAAACTGATGCAAATTGACATGAGCAAAACCAGGAGAATCCATTCATACTTAAAAAAAAACAAACTTAACAGATGTTTAAATATTTATATATCATTATCTCTCTTTCTTCGATGTAAACTGAAATATTTAGATTTATATGTGTCTGGTGAGTTCATAATGTAAAATATATATATACATATATATATACACATATATTTAATAAATCTTAAAGGCTTTAAGATCATGAAAGTTTCACATGTACTTTCTTCAATAAAATTGTAGATGTTCAAAAGTTAACTGTCACCTAGAGAAAATACCTCTAAAATTACAACTAAGAAAAAATGCTACTTATAATTTTTGTGGGGTATTTCAAATCAATCAGTGAGGAGAAACACGGTTTTTTGATATCATTGTCAAGTGAAAAGTCCTGCTATATTTCTCTCAGCTACTTTTTTAAAAATAAAATCGTATATTTTGCTAAAGTTTCAGAATTAAGATTTATCTCCAGGCTCTCATTGCTTCTACTACTAGAAATCAGGTGCATCATGGAGATGATGCTGTACCTTCATTCCTGAGATCACCATCTTCACTTTTGTAACTCCAAGGTAAGCCAGCCAATTTCTCAAGCTATAATGAGCTTTAGCATTAAAAATGCCATACAGTCTGACCCTCTAGCCTGAGGGTGTGTAGTGCCATGGAAACTACATCTCTGGATAAAAGCAAAGCAAGTCTTTGGAAAGAGAAAATGATGCCAACTTTTTAGTCAAAAAGTTTTGAACAATGAGCAGTCCAGACCTTCATGAAAATTTTGCAACTTTCTGATTAAAAGAAAGAGAGATGATAAAATAAAATAATATCAACAAGCCTCTGTTAGGCTCATTGCACATATATACATGCATGCATACATGACTCATACACAAACAGATAACACAGAAGAACCCTGCTTCTCTGCATTCCCTACCAAATGGATAGGAACAGACTACTTTAATTGTCTACAGAGCTCAAATGGGCAATTTCTTTAAATTTGACAGATTAGAACAATCTCACTTTTTCTTTCCTGCTGCATCTAAAGGATAAAGATTTTACACAGTCTAACCACAGTGCATGAATCAGCAGGAAAGGGAAGGATACATTCTCACTGTTTATCCCTCCTACTCCCAATTATTATCTTTTTTTTCCTTATAACTCTATGAAATGGGCATAAGGTTTCTTTTATCCTGTTTAGTTGGTCCTTTTCAGTTTCAGGTAGAGTGGCAATCCAAACCAGACCAGGAGTTCAAACCCTAGTAGCCTTAGAGCTAATATTCCAGGCAGAATGTTACAGCTAGCCAGAGCCAGAGGAAAGCCCTGAGAAGCCAAGATGCCCAGCACTGGAACAGATACTTTGGACCCAAAATTTGTAATTGTGTTATACAGGAACTGAATTAAACTATAAACATAATCCCATCCTCTTCTTTTTCCCAGATACTGAGGTTGTTTGGATGAAGAGGGATTATGCTTGACATGATAGAGAATGTTTGTATATTTACTAATATACCTTTGAAAAAATATTTCTTTTGTGAAATCAAAACTTGACTGTTGAATGGTTATATAAACTTAAAAATTAATATATAATATCCCTAAAGTATTATATTTAATAAGATTTATTGATGGTAAATTGAAGTAAAGGAAAATAAAAAGCTAGAGTAAAGAGGGAGCTAACCCACCCCATCTTCAGGCAGGGTTACACAAAACTTATTTACAAATGTGAGGACACAATGTGGATGAAGGGAAAAGACTCACCTTCTACAATTGAGAGGAGGCCATCAATCAGGGTCAAATTCATTGAAAGAGAACCTAAATAGGACAAACTATTTTTAGATACCAGAAAACCCTTGGGAAAAATGATATGTAACATATCTGTCTTCAGGTTACAGAGGCCTGGATAGTCAGTGTCATATGGAGCAAGTCACTAAACAGCTATTGCCTACTTCAGTGATGGTGAACCTATGGAACAGGTGCCAAAGATGGCACACAAATAGCTCTCTGTGGGTACTGTGTCTCTATGTGAAATTAGACATCATCAGAAGCCCACTAAACTTTTGATTCCTAAATTTCTCTTCCAGCATCTGGTATGTGAAACTGATCAGGATGTCAAAACAGATCTGTGCTTCTAGGGTGCAGCAATAGGTGCTTTGCAGGAAGCCATGAAGCCTATCTAGTTGTCCTGTTTGAGGAAACCAACCTTTGGGCTATCCACCCAAATATGTCACAACCATACCAACAAATATCCAGTTAGCACATTGCATGCTGTGTTTAAAATACACTATGATGGGAAACACTCTTCATTTTCAAAACAGATAATAAAATATCTCTTCTTTGTCCTATTGTTGGTAGTTCTGAACATAAGATATTGTTTTTCCCATTTGATCTAAGGGTACCTCAATATATGATGAATGGAAAAATAGGGGAGAGAATCTAGATACTAGAAAACTATTTCAGTTTCATTTGTGTGTGAATTGTTTTTTATTTTTTAATTTTTTTGAATATATTTCCATGGTTACATAATTCACGTTCTTTCCCTTCCTCCCTAAGCAGCCCTCCTCCCCAGAGGCAATGTGCAGTTCCAATGGGTTTTATATGTATCATTATTCAAAATCTATTTCCATGTTATTGATAGTTGCACTGGGGTAGTCATTTAAAGTCTACATCCCCAATCATATTCCCATAAGTCCATGTGTTCAAGCGGTTGTTTTCCTTTTGTGTTTCTACTCACATAGTTCTTCCTCCAAATGTGGAAGGAAGGTAGGAATACACTCAATTCAGGGGAGACTAGCAGGGGCCTGGCCCTCTTAGCCTCCTGGGAATGGGGCCCTGACACCAACTTTAGAGCAGGGCAAGGGGACCAAAGGTGTGAACTGAGGTGCTAAGCACCCATTGGTGTGAACCCAGGTGTCAAGGCCCTCTTGGTGTGAACACAGGTGTCAAGGCCCTCTTGGTGTGAACTCAGGGGTGGAGACCAAGGGGATATAAAAAGGAATGCAGGCCAAGGAACTACTCACCTGAGAGCTGCTCACTTGGGAGTTCAGCCCAGGAGCTGGAACCTCTGAAGAGGAGAGTCTTGCTAAGACAGGAAGAAATCAAGTCCTAGCAATATGGATGACAGAGAGATGGCTGAGAAGCTCAGGTTGGAACTGACCTGTTCCATTTGCTTGGATCTCTTCACCCAAGCAGTGACCCTTGACTGTGGGCACAACTTCTGCAGAGAGTGTGTCCTTCAGAGCTGGCAGCAAACCCATGTCCCATGGACCTGCCTGCTGTGCAGGGCAAGCAGTAGGCCCAGAGGCTTAAAGCCCACCCAGCTCCTGGAGGACCTAGTCAGCTTCAGCAGGCAGCTAAGACCTCCGGGGCCAGGTGACATGGGCAGCCAGGCCACCTGTGGCCGACACCTAGCCATTTGCAAGCTCTTCTGTGAAGATGACCATAGCCCACTCTGTGCCTCCTGCTTACTCTCCCCGGAACATGAAGCTCATCAGGTGTATCCCCTAGAAGAGTCTGCTGAGAACTGCAAGGGGCAGTTGCAGGAAGCCCTTGGCCATGCTTGGGCCAAGGAGAGAGAGGCCCACATGTTGCTAGAGCAGGAGAGAGGGAGGCTGCTGAGGTGCCGAATGGAGACTTGCACACTGAAGCGGGTCCTCCTGCCAGAATACATCAAGACCAATCCTGTCTGGACAGAGAAGAAACAACAGGGTGTCCTGGACAAGGAAAACAGAAGGAATGTGAAGAGACTAAGGGCCAGCGAAGACAGAATCTCCCGCTACATCCAAGACCTCAGGAAGATGACCGAGGAGTTGGAGAAGACTTTGGAGCAGCCACTCGTGGAGATGCTCCTGGGAGGGAGGAGCACTATGGAAAGGAGTCGGGAGCTGCTGCTTCGGTGTCCAGAGCCTGCTGCCCTAGACTGGACTGTGTGTGGAACCACTGGAATGAGGGAACTACTACTGGCCTTCCAAAGCCACATCAGTCTGGATCCAGGAACAGCCCATTCTAATCTCATCCTCTCTGAAGACCTGAAGAGTGTGAGGCTTCCCAGAAACTGGCAGGACCTACTGGCCAACCTGCAAGGAGGGGTGGGGCATCCTCTTTCTGTGCTGGGTGCTCAGAGCTTCACTTCAGGGAGTCATTATTGGGAGGTGGAGGTAGGAAGTGAGACAGAGTGGGAAGTGGGCATCTGTAAAGGGCCAGGAAATGACCAGGGCAATGTTCACGGGGACGTGTTCTCCATCACATGCCTCCACATGGGAGATCAATTCAAACTGTGGATCTCTCACACCATGGAAAACCCTGAGGAAACAGGGCCCCTGCACAGCCTGGGCATTTTCCTCCATTATGAAGGAGGGCACGTGTCATTTTATAATGTGACACAGGGCTGCCTGATCTACGCCTTTCCCCCTGTCACCTTCCAAGGTCCTCTCAGGCCTTTCTTCTCTCCTGGCCTTGTACAGGAAGAGAACCAGCCAAGCACTCTCACCATTTGTCCACTGAGCCCCCAGTACCGAGGGAGCTCATGATCTTCCACCTTGCCTAGGCTTTGGGGCTCCATTCAGGGAGAAGATCCATCATGTGGAGAATCCATGAGTGAGAAGCTCAGGGACCAGCAAGTAACACCCAAACACTAGCAATAGGAAGGGAATGGATGGAGAGCTACCAACAGAAAAAGAAAAAAAAAAGAGGTCTGGAGAGCAATTTGGGAATGGACCCAAAGTGCTCGGAAATTGTGCTTGCTAGCTGATTCAGCCACACCATGCCTAGGTCCCAACACTCAAGGGATCACAAGAAGTAGTGGGAGGATAGGGACCTATTTCATTTTTATTTTTTAGAATATTTTTCAACAGTTACATGATTCATATTCTTTCCCTTCTCCCCAACCCTCAACCCACCCACACCCCTTCCCATAGCCAATTCTCAATTCCACTGGGTTTTACATGTATCATTGATCAAGACCTATATCTATATTATTGATAGTTGCACTAGGATAATTGTTTAGAGTCTATATCCCCAATAATATCCCCATCAACCCATGTGTTCAAGCAGTTGTTTTTCTTCTGTGTTTCTACTCCCACAGATCTTCCTCTGAATGTGGGTAGCGTTCTTTTCCTTAAGTCCCTCAGAACTGTTCTGGATCATTGCATTGTTGCTAGTAGAGAAGTCCATTACATTCTATTAAACCACAGTGTATCTGTCTCTGTGTACAATATTCTCCTGGTTCTGCTCCTTTCATTCTGCATTGTGTAAATGGAATTAACTGTAGCCAATTCATAGTCAAAACTACCCATCCTAGGCATAGAAATGATGTAATCCTCACCTCCTTTAATGGGGAGGGGAGATGAGTTACCCACAAGTGACAATAAGTAACAAATCAAGAACAAGGGACTGCCTTTTGGGCAGTTCACAATCAGTGTAGAGACTGCCATTTGTCCACTTGACTTAGAGGTGGACCCACGGGAAATGATGAAAAACACTATCTCTTTAAGTATGTTGATTACTTCTTGTGGAGGCAGTTCCTGCCTTGAACTTGATGCTGAAGGATCTCCTGAGACCACAGACCGCTTGCACTCTGTATTGTCACGTGGGTAAGTTAGGCTGACTTCCTTGGCCTACCTAGGCTGCTTCCAAACTCTGCCTTAAGTAGGCAATAGCCTATCTGATTGCTAGGCCTTGTGGCTTGCAGCCTAATTTATTTAGCCTTTTAACCTTCTCTCTCGTCCAGGCCTCTGCAGGCCTGGACTAGCCTCTCCCTTTCTCTTTATTTCCATACCTTTACCTTCCTAATTCTAAATAAACTGCCTTAACCAGATGCTGACGTGGGTCTGATTTAATTACGGAATCAACCTAAACTGTTGATTCCTGGTGACCACACTTTAAATATATATCTATAAAATACATAAAATCTCCTTCTTACAGCATCAATTTCTGGAGGTCCTTCCAGTTCACATGGAATTGCTCCATTTCTTTATTCCTTCACAATAATTTTCCATCACCAACATATACCACAATTTATTCATCCATTCCCCAATCAAATGGACATCCTCTCATTTTCTAATTTTTTTGCCAACACAAATAGTGTAGTTATAAATATTTTTGTACAAGGCTTTTCCCCTATGATCTCTTTTCTTTTTGTACATGTATCTTTCTGGGGTACAAACCCAGTAGTGGTATAGCTGGATCAAAAGGCAGGCAGTTTTTTAAAGCCCTTTGGGCATAGTTCCAAAATGCCTAACTCCACTAGCAAAACATAAGTGTCCCAATTTTGCCACATCCCCTCCAACATTCATTACTCTCCCCTGCTATCATTTTAGCCAATCTGCTAGGTGTGAGGTGGTACCTCAGAGTTGTTCTAATTTGCATTACTCTAATTATAAGAGATTTAAAACTCTTTTTCATGAGCTTATTGATAGTTTTGATTTCTTTATCTGAAAACTGCCTATTCATATCTGTGGGAAGCCAATAAGAGAACAGATAAAAATCTGAGACCTCTCTTTTGACACCTTTTATGATCCATATCTTTTCTTATTAGAAAAACATTATAGACTTATTGAAAAGCTTTGAGTCCTTAATCAGACCAGCAGCTACTGAGTTAACAATTTCTCTCCTTGATAATTAAGAAGCTTGAACCCTAACAAGCATTACTTAGATAAGACTGCATTACTTAGATAAGACTGGAGCCTGACAATTTAGTCCGGACTTTATTTGACCAGATGCAAAACCTGTAATTTAGGAAGACAGGACTCAATTAGTGAACATCTTCATAAAAAATATTTCTGCTCCCAGAATTATCCCCTACTAATTGGTGGTTGGAATTTGGCCCTTGTCCTTGTACCTATATCTTTACTTTTTAGATTTTAATGGGTTGTGTATGATTTGTAATCCCTTCACAGCTGTGACTCCTTCTTTGTGTTCTTTGTTTGAAATCAGTATATAATAAACTCCAAAGCCCACAGAGTTTAGAGCAACATGGGCTAAGCACTAGTCTGGTTGTTCTCATTTTCTTTTTCCTGTCTTAACAATCCAATGCCACAAAACGTCACTCGGAACCCCTACCATATAGGGAGCTGGCTCTCTATAATATCCTTTCCCCATTTATCAATTAGAGAAAAGCTTGATTTTTTGTACAATTGATTTAGTTCCTTACAAATATGAGACATTAGACCTTTCTCAGAGGCTTTTTTTATAAAGATGTTTTCCCAATTTGTTACTTCCCTTCTAATTTTGGTTGCACTGGTTTCATTTGTACAAAACCTTTTTAAAATTAATGTATCAAAATTATTCATTTTACATTTTGTTATATTCTCTATTTTTTGCTTGGTCTTAAATTATTTCCTTTCTCATAAATCTGAGAGGTATACTATTCTATGTTCACATAATTTACTTATAGTTTCCTTTATATTTAAATCTTTTACTCATTCTGAATTTGTCTTCGTATAGTGTGTGAGACTTTTTTGGCCTACTGCCCCCTTTCCAGAAAAAATATTACTTAGGTCCTTGTAAATTAATTTTTTAAAAAATTTTAATAGCAATAAATACACCTGTGGCCATCACCACCCCCCTGGATCATTGCAGCACCCACCAGGGGGTGGTAGGGCCCACTTTGGGAATCACTGATCTAGATCTAGTCTCTCCCATACTGTTTTTTAAATTTTCCCAGCAGTTTTTGTCAAACAGTGGGTTCTTGTCCAGAAAGCTGGGATCTTTGGCTTTATCATATACTATCTTGCTGAGGGCATTTACCCCAAGTCTATTCCACTGATCCTCCTTTCTTTCTTTTAGCCAGTACCATATTGTTTTGATGACCACTGCTTTATAGTACAGTTTAAGATATGGTACTGCTAGGCCACCTTCCTTCATATTTTTTTTCATTATTTCCCTTGATATTCTTAATCTTTTGTTCTTCCAAATGAACTTTGTTATAGTTTTTTTTTCTAATTCAGTAAAAATGTTTCTTGGTTTCTTGATAGATATGGCACTAAATAAGAAATTTTGGGTAAGATGGTCATTTTTATTATGTTAGCTCGTCCTATGCAGGAGCAATGAATGTTTTTCTAATTGTTTAGATCTGGTTTTAATTGTGTGGAAAGTGTTTTGTACTTGTGTTCATATATTTCCTGTGTTTGTCTTGGCAGATAGATTTCTAAGTATTTTATATTGTCTAGGGTGATTTTAAATGGAAATTCTCTTTCTAACTCTTGCTGCTGAGATGTGTTAGAAATACATATAGAAATAATGATGACTTGTGTAGGTTTATTTTGTATCCTGCAACTTTGTTAAAGTTGATTATTTCCACTAGTTTTATAGTTGATTCTCTAGCATTTTTTAAGTAGACCATCATATCATCTGCAGAGAGTGATAGCTTAGTCTCCTCATTGCCCATTTTAATACCTTCAATTTCTTCTTCTCTTATTGCTACTGCTAGTGTTTGTTGTACAATATTAAATGATAGAGGTAATAATGGGTATCCTTGTTTCACTCCTGGTCTTATTGGGAAGACTTCTAGTTTATTCCCATTGCATATGATGCTTGTTGATGGTTTTAGATGTATACTGTTTATTATTTTTCAGAAAGGCCCTTCTATTTCTATACATTCTAGTGTTTTCAATAGGAATGGGTGCTATATTTTGTCAAAGGCTTTTTCAGCATCTATTGAGATAATCATGTCATTTTTGTTGGTTTACTTGTTGATGTGGTCAATTATATGAATGGTTTTCCTAATATTGAACCATCCTTGCATTCCTGATATAAATCCCACCTGATTATAATGAATAACTCTCGTGAACACATGCTGGAGTCTTTTTGCTAGTTTTCTATTTAAAATGTTTGCATCTATGTTCATGAATGAGATTGGTCTCTACTTTTCTTTCTCTGTTTTTGATCTACCTGGCTTTGGGATCAGTAGCATATTTGTGTCACAAAAGGAATTTGGTAGAACTCCTTCTTTGCTTATTATTTCAAATAGTTTGTATAGTATTGGGATTAGTTATTATTTGAATGTTAGAATTCACTTGTGAATCAATTTGGTCCTTGGGATTTTTCTTAGAAAGTTTTTTGATGACTTGCCTAATTTTTTTTCTGATATGGAGATATTTAAGTATTCTATTTCTTTTACTGTTAATCTAAGCAATTTATATTTTTAAATATTCATCCATATCACCTAGATTGCTATATTTATTGCCATGTAATTGGGCATAATAGTTTTTAATGATTGACTTAATTTCCTCTTATTTAGATATGAGGTTGCCCTTTTTATCTTTGCTACTGTTCATTTTATTTTCTTCTTTCCTTTTTTAAAATTAGATTGACCAGTACATTGTCAATTTTATTTGTGTTTTCAAAGTACCAGCTTCTAGTCTTATTTAAATTCAATAGTTCTTTTACTTTTGATTTTATTAATTTCTCATTTAATCTTTATGATCTCTAACTTAGTTTTCATCTGGGGATTTTTAATTTTTTCATTTTCTAGTTTTTTTTTTGATTTGCATGTCTAATTCATTGATCTTTGCCCTCCCTAATTTGTTAATATATGTACTGCTTTGACTGCATCCCACAGATTTTGGTAGGATGTCTCATCTTTATCATTCACTTCAAAGAAATTATTGTTTCTATGATTTGTTCTTTAACTAACTGATTTTGGAGAATTATATTATTTAACTTCCAATTAATTTTTTATTTGCCTATCCATGTGCCCTTACTAATTTTTATTTTTACTGCATTATGATCTGAAAAGGTTACATTTATTATTTCTGCACTTTTGCATTTGTTTGCCATATTTCTATGCCCTAGTACATAGTCAATCTTTATGAATGTACCCTATGTTGCTGAACAGATGGTGTATTCCTTTTTTCCCTATTTATTTTTCTCCATGTATCTATTTGATTTCTGAACCTCAATTTCCAATTGTGAAAATTTGTCTTTTAAACTGTTATTTTCTTTTTGAACTACTTCCCACTTTTCTTGCCAACTCTCTTTAACCTTTCTCATAATCTCAGATTGGAACTCTTCAAGAGCTTGTGATCAACTTCCATTTTTTTGTGGGGGAGGAGGTTTGGATGTGTTTACTTGTTTGTCCTCCTCTACAGTCTGGATTTTTTTCTCTCTAAAAATTATCCAGGGTCATTGCCTTTTTCTTGTTTCTTTTGGTGGTTGGTATTTCTTGGGCATTACTAGCCATCATTCTGCTGGTTTTTCCTTCCCTCAGAAGTCTGAGTGAAGAGGGCAAGCTCTCTGTATGGAACTATGTAGCAGTTTTTGCCTGAGGCTAATTTTCTAGTCCACATTGCTTCTACAGTGTGTTGCCCTTCTCCTCTCTCCTATAGAAAATATAGGTAATGGAGGGCACCAGGGATATTAAAATATAATCTAAATGATTGTGGATTTATACACTGGGTTGTAGGACACTGCTAACTGACAAAATGGCTGTTGATCAACCATCACCCTGGGCCAGAATCTAGAAATAAGCAGGCAAGGTAAAAAGGGGTTTAACAGCATTAATTATGCTGAACTAAAAGGTGGGAAAGGGATTTCTATACTTAAAATCTAAAGGGCTAAATCACAGGGCAGGGGAGGACTTATTTCTACACTAATCTAAGTGATCTAACAGGCAGGGCCCAAGGAGTAATGCAGTCTCTGGGAGCTCATTCAAGCCTGGTACCAGCCAGCCTAGAACAGCACAGCTATGGATCAGAGGGGTGGCTTTGATGGTTCTCACAATTTTCCAAAGAGGGTCACAGGATGCCAAAATCCTAGGTGGTCCAAGATACCAAGTAGAGTGAGTGAACTTGAGGTGCTGTCCACCAGGTCTCAAACTCCTCCTCTTCTTGGTTCTGCTCTGTAGGTCTTCTCCTCTTGCTGTATAGGGAGCCAGCCTCCTATATGATAAAAATGGGGGTTCTGAGTGGCGTTTATGGCATTGGATTGATAAGACAAGAAAAAGAAAAATGAGAACAGCCAGACTAGTGTTTAGCCCATGCTGTCTTAAATTCTGTGGGCTTGGGAGTGTATTACATACTGATTTCAAACAAAGAACACAAAGAAAGAGTCACAGCTATGAAGGGGTAACAGATCATACATAACCCATTAAAGTCTAAAGAGTAAAGGTATAAGTACCAAGACAATGGCCAAATTCCAGCCATCAATTAGTAGGGATAATTCTGGGAGAGGAAATATTTTTATGGAGATGCTCACGTATTGAGTTCTGTCTTCCAGGATTATAGGCACCTGGACAAATGAAGTTAAGACTAAAAGCGCCATACTTATCTAAGTATGCAGTCTTATCTTAAGTAATGTTTGTTAGGGTTCAGGCTTCTTAATTATCAAGGAGAGGAATCATTAACTCAGTAGATGCTGGTCTGCCACTTCAAAGTTTTCCAATAGGAGTTCTAAGAAAGGTGGGGATCAAAACTGAGTCAAAAGAAGAGCCTCAGATTTTTATCTTAGATGGCCCATTCTGTCTGCATTCCTGACATGCAGTGCAGAAAAATCATACACACAGTTTTACTTGCCGATGATTTTGTAATGGGATCCAGATAAAATATCTGTTACAGACTCTATATCTCTAAATGATTCCTAATAGCCTCTTGGAGGGATCAAGTTGATTTTGGATTAACCTACCTGCTGGTACCAGAGCTTTTCGGGGCTCAGGTGACCAGAACCAAACACAAAGACTGCCTCAGTCTGGATTGGTCATGTATGGAATCCAGATAACAGGCCCTAAATTTGATCCTATTTCTCCAAAGGCTTTAATACATCGAACGGCTTCCCACATTGCTGGAAATCCACCTCCACTCAGGATCCCAAGGAAATCAGGAAGCAGGGTCTGAGATCTCCCTGGACTGGCAACAGTTTGCCCACCACTAATGGAGTCTCTCTCTCCCAGGGCACAAGCCACCTACTTCCTCCTTCTTCATTCCATTATAGAATGCACCAGCTCTAGCCTGCTAGATGAACCTTAATCCTTAATTAATTACTACCTAATCTTCTTCACAACATTCCGCATCCAAGTTTTGCAGTCTTTAGCCTCCTTGAGTCTCAAGTCTAACTCCTCTCAGGGGTGTTGTTAATCAGCTACCAAGAACTTAGAGACTGCCCCACATTGCTCTAATTCTGTCATGCTGGCTCTGACTCTGGCACCTTAGTTGGCATGGGGTAGGTTTGATCAGCTCAAGTTTTGGTGGAAGCTATTTCAACCCCTTATAGCATGGAAATGCACAAATTCCACATACCTTCAATGCTGGACCCTATTGTGGAGTCCCTTGATTCATTTGAACTTGATGTTTTTGTTCTTTTGAAGTATCATATATAGATCAGTGGTGAGGCAAGTAAGAGTTCTGCTACTACTCTGTAGCCATCTTAACACAGAACTCTGTGTGTGAATTTTGAATATAGACACAAGGACATAAAGCTTTACTGCTGTCAAAAAATGTTCCCATAAACAAATATTAATAATTCAACTTTATAAAAATTATAAATATACCTTTAAAATTTTTTTGGACAATACCACCATTTGGATTTTTAAAGTAAATATCTCATTGATAGCAAAAAATAATTAATTGAAAACTCAATAATCAAATTCTAAAGAATAAGTAGGTTAAAGAACAAATCATAGAAGAAGGAATCAATAATTTTATTAAGAAGAATGACAACAATAAAATAACATAACAAAATTTAAGGACTACAGCTAAAGCAGGGCTTATGAGAAACTTTATATTTCTAATCACATTTGATTCTAATCAAATTCTAATTGATTCTAATCAAAAGAGAAAGAATAGGTTAATGAATTGGTCATGTAATTAAAAAAAACATAAAAATATAAGTTAAAAATCTCCAATTAAACACCAAATAGGAAATACTGAAAATCTAAGGCCAGATTAATAAAATTGAAAGTGAGAAAACAAACCAATAATAAAACTGTAAGCTGGACTGATGGGAGGAAAAAAAAAGTAAAATAAACTATTAGTTAATTTAATTATATATTATATAACTTATATATACAAAACATATAAAAGGAAAAAAGAGAACCGAATTTCCATTATCAAAAATGAAAAGAGCAATTTTATTTCTAATGAAGAGGAAATTAAAGTAAATATTAGGAGCTTTTTACCCAATTATATGCCAACAAATCTGACAATCTAAGGGAAATGGATGAATATTTACAAAAATATAGAGAAAATAGAGTACTTCAACAATTCCATTTCAGAGAAAAAGAAATTGAAGAAAACATTAATGAACTTCCTAAGGGGGAAAAAAATCTGTAGGGTAAAATGGATTCAGAAATTAATTCTACAAGACATTTAAAGAACAATTAATCTCAATACTACCAAAAATTATTTGAAAACATAGTGGAAGAAGGAATCTTACCGAATTCCTTTTATATCATGACTATGTTACTAATGCTTAAACCAGGAAGAACAAAAAAAATGAAAAGAAAATTATAAAACAATATCACTAACAAATATTAATGGCAAAAATTTTAAATAAAATACTAACAAGGAGAAAACAGCACTTTATAATTAAGATCATAAACTATGACCAACTATACCAAGATTGCAGGGCTGATTGAATATCAATAATAAAACTAATATGGGGCAGCTAGGTGGCTTACTGCATTGAGAGCCAGATATAAAGATGGGAGCTCCTAGGTTCAAATCTGGTCTCTGACACTTCCTACCTGTGTGACCCTAGGCAAGTCACTTAACCCTCACTGCCTAGTCCTTACTACTCTTCTGCCTTGGATCCAATACACTGAATTGATTCTAAAATGGATGGTAATGGTTTTAATTTTTTTTTAAATAAAACTAACAAAATCACATGATTAACTCAAAAGATGCAGAAAAAGCCTTTGAAAATATATAATGCCCATTCCTAGGAAAACTAAACAGCTTAGGAATTAATGAGGTTTTCCATAAAATGAAAAATAGTATATATTTAAAACCACTAACAAGTATTATCTGTAATGGAGACATAAAAGATACCTTCCCAGTAAGATGAGGGATGAAGCAAGGATGCCCATCATCACTATTGCTATTCAATATTATACTAGAAATATTCGCTGTATAAATAAGAAGAGAAAGAAAATAAAGGAGTTAGAATAGGCAATGAAGAAACAAAATTATCATGTTTTAGATGATACCATGATATATTTAGAGAATCCTAAAGGTTCAACTAAAAATTGGATGATATAATAGCCTGAGAAAAGTTGCAGGATATAAAAACAATTCACATAAATCATCAGTCTTTCTTTATATTATCAATAAAGTCCAGCAATAAGATATAGAGGGGGCAGCTGGGTTGCTCAGTGGAGTGAGAGTCAGGCCTAGAGACAGGAGGTCCTAGGTTCAAACCCGGCCTCAGCCACTTCCCAGCTGTGTGACCCTAGGCAAGTCACTTGACCCCCATTGCCCACCCTTACCAATCTTCCACCTATGAGACAATACATCGAAGTACAAGGGTTTAAAACAAAATAAGATATAGAAAATGAAAATCCATTTAAATTGACTATAGATAATATAAAATACTTGGCTGTCTACTTCCATATACTTATGTACACACACACACACACACACACACACACACACATATATATACATATACATATACATATATATATAGCTTCCAATATAATTATTTACCAAAGCTTCTTTTTCCAGTTAAAACTGATCTAAATTCCAAGTCCAATATCTTTTTCTTTATCCTCATTCTCTACAGTCTCTGTTTCCTTTGATATTGTTGGTCACTTTTCCTCATTGAAATGCTCTTTTGTCTAGGGTTTCTGGACCTCAATCCCTTGATATTCTTCTTACCTTTCTGACCACTCCTTGTCTGTGTCCCAGAAGCTGGGGTACCAGAAAGAGCATTTTTCCAACTTCTGTTCTGACTCCTTGTATTTTTCTTCCTTTTTTCTGTAATTTCTGCCACTTCATGTCAGTTGTACCTTTCCAATCAAAGGAACCTGCCTGGGACTGATTATATCTATGGTAACACTCTAGTACGTGTTCTCATCACCTTACTCTTGGAGTACTGCAGTAGCCTATTTGAGGGTCCTCCAGCCACAAATTTTTCCCCACTTCATTCCATACTCTATTCAGCCAGCCCTTCAAAGTGATTTTCATAAAGCACAGGTCTGACCATGTCACATCTCTAATCAATAAACACCCAATCTATCACCTCTATGATCGAATATAAAATCTTCTGTTTGACACATAGTAAGGATGACTAGAAAGCACCAAGCTGCTCAAGCTGCTCTGTATTCAGCAGGTGGACAGCAACTCTGGTCATTACTGAGCCAATAAGCAGGCACTGAGAATTCTCAACTGACAAACAGGATATGATCTTTATCTCTGATGGTATGTACTCAGTGTTCCTGATAAAAACTGTTTTGATAATCTGACTGCTAAGAAACCAAAGGATCTTGATAAGACTCAGAATTAATCACAGATAGGAGTTGATATTTAGTCTTTAAAAACCTTCCCAATCTTGGAATCACTTTAACTGACACACTTCACTATGAAGATCTTTGAAGGGGATGAATCAGGTCAGTAAACACATCTTGAATATCAGTTAACTAATTTAATTGAAGATAACAGGAACAATTTAGGGATGGTTTAAGGATTAAGGAAAGATGGAAACTGGAGAGAGGTTAAGGATAAACTAGATTATAATAACCTGTTGAATAAATCTTCAGGCAGTTCCCAGAGGGAAAAGCCACAAACAGAATTCTGTCAAACCAGTTGGTTTGGCAACCTTAAGCCTAGCTCAAGTTGTTGGATGTAAGTCACACTTGGCTGATTATAAAATGATTGTAGGTCTTCTGTGATAGTTTTCTCAATGATATTGTTAATTAATCTTGTTGATGATGGTAGACAACTGCTGATAGCAAGATATAAAGATGATAGACTTGAATAACTGGCCCTAAAATGAATCAGTTAACACTGGTCTATGATGCAGCTTCTGGGTTTGTCTTGAGAGCTTTTCCCCTTACCACCCTTCCACCCACCTTAACTCACAATTGAGTCAGTTGGCTTAAGGGTGACCTCCTATTTATAGGGGTGATCCAACAGTCTTTCCCAGTCTCATGCCAGCTCTGGGGATTCCAAAATCTGAACTTCCCTCTTGCAGCAATTTGCCCAAGATGGCTTCTTGCAAAACTATTTACAACAGAAAATCCTTCATAACCAAGCCCCTTCCTAATTTACTAGATTTCTTATACTTTAGATCACAACATGTATTCTATCCAGTGATATTGGTCTCTTGGCTGTTGCAGAAAAAAGACCCAACTCCCTTGGTTGTAGGACTTTTATTTTTTCTGACTGTTCCCCATGCCTAAAATAATCTTTCTCCTCTTTTCAATCTCTTGCTTTCCCAGGCTTCTTTTAAGTCACAACCAAAATCTTATCTTTTACAGAAATCTTTCCCAATCTCTCTTAATTCTAAGACCTTTACTCCTTTATTTACTTCTTATTTATCCTGTTTAAAGTTTTTTGGTACATATTTGTCTGTTTGCCTCATTATATTGTGATTTCCTGGGGTGCAGGGATTGTATTTTGCTCCTCATTACATCCCTTGTAATCAACATAGTGCCTGGAAAATAGTAGATAATTGATAAATGTTAATTAATGGACTTTATTGACTGACTAACTGAAAGAAGAAATCTATGTCACTTTTTTAGGTTAAAGAAATACAGGCCCACAAGGAAAAACTATTTGAGCCATTTCATAAAGCTATATTGTAACAGATAAGATTTGAACCTAAGACTTTTGACTGCAGTGTTCCTTCCATGCCATGCATTCTTCAATATTTTAATATATAATTTTAAGAAGGTGAATTAGAATATTTATTTTCCTCAAAAAAATTGGTTCATTTTGTTTTCATACAAATGACCTTTCTCAAATTCCTTACTACAAGATACATTCTTTAAAAATACAGAATACTTAGTATATTCCTATTTAACAACAACCTAAGTACAAATCAGTTTTTATTTTAAATGTATTTACATCTGACTTTAAAGTATAAAGAAGATATTGCAGCAATAATTAATTAAATGAAACTCTAATGTACCACAAAGGTAAGTGCCTAATTTACCATTAAGAAGGAATTAGGACTAGGGGGAATTAGAGGCTATTGTACTTGACTTCTCCAACCAAATAACAGAACAAATATATGGAAAGAGGTTGTCCTTCATCCTGCTGCCTTCTCTCCTGGAACCAAGTTTTAATTAATTTCAAGAGAGTCCCATTTGCTCAGGGCCTTTATTGTTAAAACACCCTCCTCACTTCCACTGTAGCACATGTCAATGCTCCCTGTCTATCCCACTTTCCCCTGTGATCTTAAAAAAAATGAAACAAAGAAAAAAACCCACATACTTTCTTAATAACTAAAACTATTTTATGGTACTGTCACCTAGGTTGAGAACCCCAATTTTGCCATTGTTCCCTGAGAACTCATCCCAGGACTTTCCCAGACTCACCCATTTCAGACTGAATAATAGACTTTAAAGTATGTTCCCAGTTCAAGTGGGACTAGTAGATCTAAAGAAATGATAAGTACCCCTTTGTCCTAGTAGTTTATCCCATTGTATCAAAGTCCTTTCCCAGGTAGCCCAGCCCTAGGCTGGACTTTTCCCTTTTGTATTCATTGTAAAGCATCTGCCTCTCCCTGATAATCCTGTCTTGGATTTCTGTTTGCTAGTTGTCATTGTAATGTAAATCAATTCTAATTCAGGTTCTTAGTCCTCCAAATTGTATATAAGTTCCCCAAGTTCTATCATTCTTTGGAGAATCATCTAGCAAGGTGCATTCTCCCAGAGATACTGTCTCCCCCATTCCCCTCACCCTGGAGCACCAGGGTTTTGACTCAGTATAGTATTTTGGTGCTTGGCTCTGTGATAGTGGCCCATTGTATTGAAACTCTTTCCTGATTAAAGACTTGGTTTTATGTGACTACTATAATGGTTCTGTGTTTTTTTTTTTTAAGTTGACACTATCTCCTATAAATTGTGAGTTTTCTTAGCACTGTCTAATATTGTTTGTATGGGTGGGAATTGGGTTAGTCCATGAAAACCAGAGAGCAAGCAAATAATCCAAGACATTCTATTAAATTTTTAATATAGTTTGAAATTCAGTAGGGCTTAAATATGAAACTTAAGAAGTGATTTCTTTATCCAGGATCAGCTTTTTTTTTTTAATTTTACTTTTCTTCATTTCTCTTTTTCTTTTCAGTTTCTCTAAATATTCTCTTTCATGTTATGAAGTGAGAAATGTTGTTGGGGGGACAGAGTTCAACTATTCACAAAAAAATAGTTATATTTAATTTTAGTTATCTTTTTTCCTTTTTAAAGTAAATTTCAATGAATGGTTCTTATTTAAAATATCATACAAGATAATCTGGAAAGACATTGTTTCTCAGGATCAGGGTTTTGTCTTCCTAAGGACTAATATAAGCCTTTGTTTATATTATCCTACTAAGGGAAAAACAGATTTACTAAGGCCCAACTCATTTGATTTAACTGAAAAATGTTAACTTCATAAAACTCTTATTTTTTATACAAATGGACAAGTTTTGTTACCTACACTATAACAGAGAGGAAAAAATATCTAATTCTAGTATTTTCAGGGAACTGATCAATTCTTTTAATTACTATACCTTCAAGCTGAATTGTCAAGCTAAGTTCACCAACTAAATGCTTTAAACTATTGTTGGCATCTGTATTCATGCTTGAAGTTAGATGTATGCATTTGTGAATGTCTTTAGTTTAACAAATTTTGGAAGGGAGCTCAATCCACCATATATATATATATAATTCTGAGCTATACAGAGTTCTTAGTGCTGTTAAGAGATAGTATTGTTTCAGCCACTAGTAATCCAATTTAATTTCAGGAATCTATGCTGTTTTGGAAGGCTGGGGGTGGAATAGAGTCTCTTACTTGAGGAGAAACATCATTGCCTCAGTAGACCTTAGATCTGAGCATTTAGCATTTTAAAAATCCTACAGATGTTAATATTGCATTATTCATCTCATTGGAAACTACCACAGCTGGGTATTTTCCTATTTTCCATAAAATTTGGCATCAGATTTTAATTTAAGGAGAGTGCAATTCTGATACTCATTTCTTGTGTTGAACTAAGAATGTGAATTACAGATATTATCTTGAATAGTAAAATACTGTTAATTTTTTCCCCATAGTACATATGGGAATTTATTTCACTACAGATGGATATTTCTTCTAAATCAAACATACAATGCCATGCATAATTTTAGGGAATATTTGGTTCATAATAACCTGCTGAGGAAATGCTTCTATCCTAGACCTAATTGAGTATGTTTACCTTCTTTTTATAAGGGGGATTGGCTCTAGACATAAACAACATAATTGTCCATGTACTTTGTTATTTGAAGGGGAATAAAAAGTAGACCTGTCCAAAATATTACCCTACCAACCTTTTCTGGTGCTACCATACCTAATTAATTGGTTGACATTCATTATTTTTCTCTACAAAAGGTCATTAATATTAAGATGTGCATCTTGCCTGATAGAAAGTAAATTTTGATTTCCATATAAAGGATGAAATGAATTTTTAAAAATATACATTTAAGAATGGAAATGTGACTACATTTTCAAACTTTTTTTGCATGTTAATGTGTCTACCCTAAATCAGTTGAAGTACATTTTAAGCTCAATAAAATGATTTCAATAAAAAAAATGAATTAGGTATCTACTCTGTACAGAACACCCTGAACCCATGGGAATAGTAAAGAAAAAGTCTGGGTGCGAAGCTTCTGAGCAAATTGACTTTAATAATGATGGTAAGCATAACACACAAAGTCAAATACATTGAAATCACTATGGTCATAAGACACAGAATCAATGGGTCTGTAGACATTCCCAGCATAGTATGAGATCCTGAGCATCAGATGTGACCGATCTTTATAGACAAAAGGAGACATTTATAGAATTTATTTTTATAGCCCTCTCTAATAACAGGAGTCCTATATGGTTAGGGTTAACAACTCATACATTATTCCTTTTGAAAGGGTTTAAAAGGAGGGGGGATGAATTCAGGCTTATGATAACGAAATATCTGTGTCCTCAGTAGAAAATCTGACAATAATTTGTGGGTCACCTTAATCTCAATAGTCATTTTGCTTAATCATCTCAAAAACAAGCCTCTACATTGGATAAATCAATTGAAAACGCAGGGAAAGAACTTGTTTCTTATATGATTATAGGAACCTGTCTAATTATAAATGCTTTCCTTATTATGGCTAAAATTATATATTATAGATGTCCTATACATTGTTATTCAATTGACTAATGACTAGAACTATCACTTACTATTAAATCAATAGTTATAACTTAATAATCTTAATTATCTAACAATGATACAAAATTAAGTTTTATCAGATATAAATTCTAGTAGGGTTCTATGACACAAAGGAATCTGAACTGAATATTTAATTCTTCACCTCTACCTCTTAAACCCTTAATTCCTTTCAAGGATCAACTTGAGTAATACCTCCTTCAAGTGATTTTCCCTGATTCCCCCAACAGTCAGCACTGCTACCTAAAATTACTTTGAAGTTTTTGTGTACACATTTTGTATTTACTTATCTATGACATATTGTATTCCCTAGCAGAATTACAATTCTTCAAAGAGATTTGGCTTCATATTTGTATCACCTGTTCATGGCACATAGCAGGAACTTCATAAATAAATATATGTTAAGTTCATAAACACAACTATATTATTAAAAGAGTAAATGAAAATGGATAAAAACATTTTTTAAACAAAGCTATATATTTTCAAATATAGCATTTGAAATATCAATAGCTAGAAAGCCTCAGAAAAGAAATAGCATTTGAACTGGACTTTAAATGATAGGTAGGGTATAGAAAAGGAGGGAATAGGGTATGGTGGTAGAGATAGAGGGTATTCGAAGTAGAGACAACAACATAACTGATCGGTTTTCTACCTAAGAGAAAATGAGACCAAACAAGGTAATAATAGCAAAGCTTTAATGGAGAAAAGAAGCAGCAAGGAGGAGTCTGATGCCAGTAGAGGTGGCTGCAGAGTCCCACCTCAGTGGAGAAATCATGAGATCTTTTAGCATTAGAGGGTTTCAAGAGTAATACAGGTTAGGTTGTGAAAATATAGATAGGGCTAGGCAAGAATCTGTCAAATATGGACAGTTTTTTAGAGAAAAAGTCAATTTTTACCTCTTTGAAAAGGCTTGGGACATTTTGAAGCCTGTTAGGAGTAGGTTGCTGGAACTGTGGGTGACCATATTTTTTTCCAACTGCAAACAGAATGTTGGTGAAATCTGCCAAGTAACAAGACCTACTAATCATCAAGTAGCACTCTCCAATGCCTGGAAAAAATTGAAAGGCCAATGAATTTTTTTTTCAAAACTTCAAACCACATAGAAGGAGACAAAATATTGCCAACAATGGAAGTTTTATCAATGCATGATCTTCTGTTACAACATGTTTCTGGTAGAAATACCAGAAATACCAGAAAATTTCTACTTCTTACTAAATTTATATGGAAACATGAAGTTGATGATGTTGACCTTTGCTAGAATGCTCTTTTATGTTCCAGTCATATTGTTTTTAGGCTGCACAATGTACCAGAACTACTGCACGATTGGCAATGCCCTGCTTCATTTAAAAGCTAATGATAGTCTAGCCCAGAAAGAAAATGAATTAAAGGCTATTGTTCTGACATTAAAGGATGCTGTAGAGGAGATGCAGAAAACTCTAAAACAACAAAATTGGGAAACTGAGGCAAAACAAAAATATCTTGGCTAAGAAAAATAATAGTGAATCCAAACCAACACCAGTAGTTGAGCAAGGGAATAAGGAAGCAGATTATGCTGCTGCATCCTTATTGCCACTAAGAGAGGTTACTTATTTGCAGTCAGATGCAGGGATTGTTTATATTAGAGCTTATAAACTCTTTACTGCTAGAGATCTTGAATCCCTGAAAAAGAGAATGCCTAGATTTTTCAAAGAACTTCACAGGCTATATGAGAGTTTTAAAGGGCTGTAAACTTATATGATCCTAACTTTGAAGACACAGACCTTTTGCTCAGTGAATTATTCACCAAAAGAGAAAAAGAACAATTTATTGATGAGACTGTTAGAAACCAAGACTTGACCTCATGGCCCTCACACACAGAACAAGTGGAATTAAAATCTGTTGAGAATTTTAGGTTTTTAGGACAGGCTAGACAGTCTCTCATTGAACCAATGAAGAACCATGCAAAAGGCCTGATACATGGTCAATGTTTGAGAAGCTCAGGCAGGTAGCAGGGGAAAATCCATCTACTTTCCTTGATAGGATTGTGGAAGGTAGAGAGCACCTTCTGCGCATAGACTCTTTATCAGAACAAAATCTAGTCCACATAAGGCATCAGTTTATTAAGAGTAGCTGTATTCCTGTAAGGAATTATTTTAGGCTACAGTGCCCAACCTGGGAACTATGGGGTTGGAAGAGCTCCAGAGAACTGCATCGTATGTTTTTTATGCAGATGAAGAGAAGAGAATGGAAGAGAGGAATGATTTAGTTGTGGAGCTTAGAAACCAGCTTAAAGAGGTCAGTAGAAAGATGAAAGAGAAAGAAATAAATGAAGTAAAAATAATGGGTACATTTAGAGCATACAAACCAAGACAAGTATATAACAATAGTTAGCAGAGATCCAATCCTCCATGCTGTTTTTTATGTAATAAGCTGGGACACTAAGAGATTGTTGTTTTAGGTCTCAAATATCTGCTCCAAATAACAATAGGTATTCAAATTGTGGATGGAGAAGGAACAGACATAGCAATCAAAATAATTATCAAGGATCTCCCCAATGCCAACGACAGGAGCTGATGCAATGCTGTAGCCATGTCTGTGGGCAATCATCACAGCAGGCCCCAGGCTTATACACAATGCAAGAATACAAACAGGTGAAAAACCCAAGTACTCCCAGGTGGCAGGAGCTGGTTATAAACAAGGGGAGCAAAATGGGGCAGCTACATTATAAAGTTTTACCCCCAAAAAGGTGCAAATATAGAAACCTTAAGGCAGAGTGAAATAGGAAATGGAGAAATTGATAATAATGTAGAATTACTGAATGATGGTCCTGATTATAATACAGAATGTATAAAAGGAAAGAATATATTAACAACAGTGCAAGACACAGTAACAATACCAAAAATAGAAGAACAAGGAGAGATTAGTGAGCAATGGAACAAAGAATGCAAAGATATAGAAGAAACTGTGAGCAATAATGTAATAAAAACTGAAGGTATGAGAATAATACTGAGTCCTGGGAATGCAATGCAGTGAAACTAAATCAGGAGAGTAGTTGAGGCACTCAGGAGATAGATATTGATCCAAGTATAGGAGCCCCAATGTTAGAAATCTCTTCACCACCTAATAGCATAATTATAATGTACATATTTATATGTGTATGTATGAGTTATTGTAAAGGTTATTCTCGGGCTGCTAAATGACGGGCAGTTCCACAGCACAGCTTGTGTGGGTTGGGCAGTAGCAATTGTTATATAATAGGGGTGGTCCTCTGATGGTATGAGGAGCTGAAGCTGAGTATGGAAATCCTTAAGTGTAACACACAAGTTGTGGTAGTGAAACACTAAGTACCCCACAGCAATATTTGGGAAGAAACTGCTACACTCAACTTCAGTATAACAGTGTCCCAAAATAAGTAGTCAAGTGAAGAAACTGTGGTTCAGATTACACAGCTCTTCTATCTGCTTATCCTGGCCCAAGGTATGGATGAATGCTGGTTGACTGTGACTTAAATTTCAGTTGGAAATAATCCTTCTTTCTTCAAATACCTAAGGATATGATTGTTAATCCTTAAGGTAAAGATGACATTCACCTTAGTGAGTTTAAGATTTAATGATAACAGACTTAGGGAAAGGGAACAGGGAACTGAAGGAGAGAGGGGTAAAGGAAATCCTTGGCTTAAGCTATAGATGATCAGATGCTATGAGAATTGAAGGTAATCAGGGTTTCAAGTTTGACGGTTGTTGTGGCTGTCTGCCAGACTCAACCTGGCAAAGCCAGGCTGCTTTAACCTGAATCAGGTTTGATGGTAATTGATATTGCTTTTTTCCTGATGCCTAATTAATCAAGATGTACAGTATAGAGTCACACAGGATTTGAGAGTATGGCAGTGATCAGTGCTGGTTGCTGGTATCCTAAATTGACCTTTGGCCTACCCAAACCCAACCCAAACCTCCCACTAAAGCCCTTCTCAAAATTCAGACTTCTCCTTCAGTCCAAATCCTGCTTTTATACCCCTCTCAAAAACTGACTTTGCCCTTGCTGGCACATGCCAAACTCGGTTCATTCCAAGTTCCAAACTGCTAACTGTTAATCATTCTGCTTTTCATATTGCATAGCAAAATGATATTACACAATTCAAACCCCCTATAGGCAAGAGCTTAGAAAGTCCTTCACACAGAGAGCCCTAGACTCAGTGGCTCTTTAGTAGACTGTAACTAGATATCTTTAGATGATAAATATGGCTTGAAAGGTAATAGTCAACATTGAAGATATCTTTAGTTGTTAGGGATGAATTCAAAGGCTAAAAGTTGTGTGGAAAGTCTATGAAGATTTTCCACACCAGGGAGTCACTCCCAGCTGCCAACTTCTAACAAATATGGAGAATTCTATGGAGTGAAGATGGTCCAAACAGTAAGATGACACTGGTTTTTACAAATGGTAATTTCTTTAATTAACTAGGGAGAATATTAACAGAGGATGTTGAGAACTTAGGAAAGGTGGGGAAGGGCAGAGGTTTCAAGGAAAACTAATACTAATTTAATAGAGTGGGAACTAGGCTATCTCCTTTTCAGGGAAAGCCTTTGGTGAGGTTCCATACTCAGCTTGGCAACAACTTCTGCTCTCTAGCTTACAGATGATAGGGCTAGTTTGATCAGATGATGTTAAGTGGCTATATTTCTTCAGAGATGATTTGTAGAAGTTGATGGCAATTGATTGATGAAATATATAAGCTGCAAAATTCAGATTGTAATAGAGATAGACCGGAACAGCTAGATATAGCACAGAGGATTTAGGCTAATCTCAATCCTGAAGTAGATTGCAGGGGTTCATTGGAGAGTACCCCAAACCTCCCTTCACCCTCTCACTTAGGACTGAGCTGGTTTGCCTGGGGATCCACTTCCTTATATAGTGCTGCCCTTTTAACTGACTCCTGGCTTCTCTGAGGTTCTAATTCTGAACCCCAACTTGATGTTGCTTGTAGAAAAATGGCTACATTATATAATATGTATATATAATATATAATATACACTATATAAATGTATGTGATATATGTAAAATTTGATGTCTAAAGTTGCTAAAATGCACAATTTTTACAAATTTGTACATATGCACATATGTAAAATAAAGTTATATAAATATATGTAGTTATATGTATATAGAATATGTAAGAAGGATGTGAATAGTTAGATTTATAAGATAGGATGCTTAGTTCAAAATCAATGTAGGAACTTTGGTTAAATGTATTAGCAATGGAACTTAAAATAGAAAGATGTTTTTTGAATTGTTCGGATAAGAATTTTAAAAAATGCATTTTGCATAAGTTCATTTGTTTTAGTCAGATTGTGTTTTTTATAAAAGCTTATGTCCCACTGTGTTTTATTGTAAGTTTATTTATTTTTCTTCTAGTATTATACACTTATATGCATATATATTTTAGATAGAATTGTTTTTGTATTAGTTTAGCATTATAAGATTTTGATAGCATATTGGTTTTGAGGAATTTTATTGGAATGTTTAACTTTTGAATTTTATTGCATTTTGTGTGATTAGTAGGTTATATTCACATTTTTTAGTTTGTTTTGAGTTTGAAAATGTTGTATTGTGTTTGAATTTTGTAACAGTTTGTTGTAAATCCCTTTCCCTTCCCTTTCTTTCCTTTGTTAAAGTCCCTAGATTAGGGTAGATAAAATAGGAATAGCTTAGTAATAGTAACTATTTATTATTTTGGGGTTAGACTATAGAATAAGTAATCAAGATAAGTATATTGGTGCACAGAGAATAACACTAATTTCATTAAAATGAGTTTTACTCTATGGAAAAGGGAGGATGAAAAGAGAAAGAAAAGGAAAAGCTTTTTACAGAGGTTTGTGATTGATTGTGCATAGCTGGGTTGGCTCATGCAGGAAACTGAAAAGGAACGGTTCCAAAGAATGTAAGGAAAGGATTTAAGGAGACTTAGAGAGATTGGAGGGGGGTAATGTTCCTGTCTCTTCTGGAGTTGGAAGAAAACTCTTTCTTGTCTTGGGGTAACAGACTTTCTGTTGGAAGCCTTTGGTCCTGATCCTGAGATTTCTCCTATCAACCATCCTTTCTCTGAGGCAGAGATCATATCCACCCAGATTTCTCCTATTCCTTCGGAACCTGGTTCCTGTGTTCCAGAGCCTAATACATTTCATCAATATTGAGAAGAAGCCAACCTGAGCCGAGAGAGCTCAACAGTCTGTCTGAACTGAAGTCTAGCCATATTTTACTGGACCCTACAGGGTGACGTTGTCATTTACCTTTATCTATCTAATTTGCCTGAACAATATACTCTTTCACCAACAATATTTGGGGGGGGGGCAGTATTCAGGAAACTAAATAGGAATTTGGAGTTCAAGGCAGTCAGTGTAGACTAAGGAGCGTCAAGACCAGAAGACAGATCCGCGAAGATCTCACAGAAAGGAGAGAGAAGAAATAGAAATTTAGTGTTTAGAGAAGAAACCCAATTTCTGGCCCTCCTTCCCTTCCCTATGTAGATCCAGCCCACAGCCTGTTACAGACAGAGCAACATACTTTCCTAGACTACTAATAATCTAGGATAAGTAAGTTACTTATTTCAGTTGTCTCAATTTGTTGTCTCTGGGGAAGGTGAGCTAAACTTGGATTACCTTCATTGGTTGTCCCTGAGAGTGGTGAGGATTCCCAGACTCTGGAGGTGGAGGAAATACAGAAAAGTCCTAAAGTTGTAAGATGTTGTTGGCAACTGTGGTTTCCTGTTGCCTAACTGGAGTTAGTTGACTTCTGTTGATTAGCTGGGGTTTCTCAGTTCCAGTTTTATCAATAAGGAAAGGTTGCTTTCCCAAGAGATTGGCCCTTTTTATCAATTATTTATTAAGTTCCCTTTTAACTAGTCATGCAGTTAACTTTATGAGGTCATGGAAATAAGCAATGCTTACATAGAGAGCAAACTTAGATGACTATCAACAAATTTTATGTAAATTATATGTGTTCCCACAAATATAATGATTAGTGGTACATTTAGATCACATTCTTTTAAGTCACTTTTAGCACAGAAATATCCCATCACATCAAATATACTATAACTTATTTAAGGAAAGCTCTCCTCAAAGTACTATATTCAAATCTCTTTTTAAAAGATTTAAAAGATTAAAAGAAGAGTGATAAAAGGGAAAGGACTGATCACTTGAGATTTATAAGTTATACATCTAGGTTTTCAGGAGGAAGATCAGTAAATGTGAATAGAATAAATTAAACATGAGGGGCAGGGTCAAGATGGTCAAATAAAGGCGGAAACTTGTCTGCATTTTTCTTTAATCTCCTCCAAATAATGTTAATATAATGCCTCAAAATAAATTCTGGGGTGGCAGAACCAAACAAAGGGTAGTATGAAGCATTTTCCACACAAAAAAATTTTATGAGGTCAGAAAGAAAGGTCTAACTGGAGTGAGAGTGGAACATAGTGCAAGGCTGGTTATACCAGTGCAGGCAGTACCCCAGAAAACCAGAAAGTGGAAACATTGAATCAATGGTGACTGCAATACCTCCCCAAGACAACATATGGTGAAGGGGTTGGAAAATAAGTCAGAAGGAGATAAATTCCAAAGACCCTTTTCTGGCACTGGAAGAAGGATTCTGTTGTATTGCTTATACAGGGGTCTGGGTTGCGTTCCCAGAGTGAGGGGGAGGACTAGAAGAAATAAAGGTCCTTGTCACAGGTTTAGAGTAGAAAAGAATATTTGTGGTCACTTATAAACCAGAACACAGGCAGGAGAGGTATCATCACAGCTTTCCTTAGTTCATATCACCTTGGATAAATTGAAAACTTACAGATTCACAGAAAGAGCTTTGAACATAGCAGCTTGAAAAACCTGAAGCTTAGGATATTGCCCCTCCACCCAGGAACAGAGTCTAATGGTAACATAAAGTTAACAGTTAAGGGGGCAGTTGAGTGCCTCAGTGGATTGAGAGTCAGGCCTAGACAAAGGAGGTCCTAGGTTCAAATCTGGCCTCAGACACTTTCTATCTGTGACCCTATGGAAGTCACTTAACCCCTATTGCCTAACCCTTATCACTCTTCTGCCTTAGGACCAATACACTGTATTGATTCTAAGATGGAAGGTAAGGGTTTTTTTTAAAAAAGTTAACAGTCAAAAAATAGAGAAGAAAAATGAGCAAATATTATGAAAAATATTCTGATCATACAACATTATCATGGTGAGAAGGAGATCAAAACCGAAACTCAGAAGAAGACAATGAGATCAAAGCAACCACATGTAGAGCCTTAAAAACTGTGAATTGTTTTCTGGTCCCAGAAAAGGGAAAAAAAGGATTTTTAAATCAAAAAAGAGCAGAGGAAAAATGGGGAAAGGAATTTAAAATGTTGACAGAAAAATGTCAATAGCTCGGTAAAGGAGATACAAAAATGCTGAAGAAAATAGCACCTTTAAAAAAAAAGGACAAATGTTAAAAGAGGCACAAAAATACACTGAAGAGAAGAATATATTAAATAGCAGAATCAACCAAATGGAAAAGGAGGTACTAATGCTCAGTGAAGAAAATAATTCCTTACTAATTAGAATTAGACAAATAGATGCTAATGATTTCATGAGATATAAAGAAACAATAAAGCAAAATCAAAAGAATAAAATAATATGAAACACCTTATCATTAAAACAGCTGATCAGGAAAACAGATGGAGAGATAATTAGGACTTATTGGATTACATAAAATCCATGATTTTAAAATGACTCTCAATATTATATTTCAAGAAATAATCAGGGGAAATTGTGTAGATATCCTAGACTAGAGGGTAAAATGGAAATGGAAGGAATCAGGCATTATTTCTCAAAAATATAAAAAACAGAGTCAAATTTATGCAAATGCAAAATATTTCCAAATTGGAAAATGGTCAAGAGATATGAGTAGTCACTTCTCATATATAGAAATTAAAACTACCTTTAGTTGTTTAAAAAATTATCCAAATCACTATTGATTAGAGGAAAAAACATTGAAGTACCACATCACATTCATCACACTGGCTAACATGACAAAAAGGTAAATGACAAATGTTGGAGGGGTTGGGGAAAAATCAGGACATAAATGCACTATGAGTCAAGTTGTGAATTGATACAACCATTCTGGAGAGCAATCTGGAGCCATGGCCAAAGGTCATCAAAGTGTATATACCTTTGGCCCAGCAATACCACTACAAATTCTGTATCCAAATGAGATTAAAAATCAAGGAAAAGAACCTACTTGTATGGAAATATTTATAGCAATTGTTTTTTGTTTGCAAAAAACTAGAAACTAAAGGGATACCATGCTATCAATCAAGGAATGATCTAACAAGCTGTGATGTATATATGAAACAGAAAATACTATTGTGTCATAATAAATGACAAATAGTAAATGACAAACATGAAGATCACAAAACCTGGAGTGACATATGAAATGACGCAAATTAAAGTGAGTAGAACCAGAAAACTGTTCACAACAGTAATGTATGATGATCAACAACTGTGAATGACAACTATTATCAATAAGACAAGGATCTAGGACAATCTCAAGGGAATTATGACCAAAAAATAATAATAATAAATAAGGATATCCAGCACCATAAAAGGAACAGACAGAGACAATTATTATCAATAAGACAAGGATCAAGGATAACTTCAAGGGAATTATGACCAAAAAAAAAAAAAAAAGGATATCTAGCACCATAAAAAGAATAGATGCAGTCTAAATGCAAATAGAAACATACCATGCTTTATTTTATTTCCTCCATGAATTTTCCTCTTGTGTAAGTAATATATGTCTTCTTTCAGAACATGAAAAACATAAATATATTCATCATATGCTAATATATATATAACATCTACATCATTTTTACATTTATATTTATTATCATATTACCAGCCTATTTGGGCAAGGGAAAGTGTAGAAGAGAGAGAAAACATGAGTTGCAAAAAATTAAGAAGACAAATATTGAGAAATTGTGTTGACAGGTAATCTGTAAAAACAATAAAATTTTTATTATAAATGTATAAATGGAGATTTTGAACCTTGGACTTCATCTCCCAGAAATCCCTTAGTATTTCCCCAAATTCCCTTTAATCTCTCCTGCACATCCACATTTTCAAGGTCACATTATTGTTTTATAAATTCTGTAGCTCCTCCCTCTTCCTCTTTTGCTCTCGTGAGCAATCTGGTTAGTACCTTTTTAGTTAATTTTTTGTTAGTTTATTATTAATAAAAATTTATTAAATATAATACTTAGTTCTTGTATATTAATTTTTGATCTCTACATTTTGGCTTACCATGAAGAGATAGAATTCTCAAATATTTTTAAGAGAGATTTTCAGTTAAATTAGTAAGTTTTATGCTGGCCATGCCTACTCACCTGCCTACTTTCCACCAGCCCCACTCCCACCCCCTCCACCTGTCTCCTGCTGCCACTTCCCTGTCCACCTGCTTGAGCTGCTGCTGTTACTGTTCCTCCCACCTAGCCTGCAGCTGTTGCTTGCTGTGATCTGATCTGCTGCTGAGAATCTAACAATCTGAGCTGGTATTTTTTTTCCCCAAGAGGGTGAAATATAAAAATCTTTCAACCCCAATCCCTTTCCCCACCCCATGTGAGTTTTTCAGCCTTTGCTAGCCATTTTTAAGCTGAAGTCTTAAGCTGAACCTGGACTCCTGGCTGAGAGAGACTTGCAACGCGGGAATTTTTTTTTCACAAGAAGGGGACTCCCCTACCATTTCTTTTAATGGGCAAATGGACCAAAAATCCGTATATTTGATTTTAGTTTTAGTTTAGTTAATTAGTGCACAAATACCAATATATTATGAAACATTATTTTGGCTTTGTGCAAAGAGGGGGAATTGTTATAGAGAAGTTAGGAAAGTAAATGAAGGTAACAGGCAGAAAAGCAGCATAAAAGATTCCAGAACTTTGAGTGAGTGACTGGCTGAGTGTCATTTATTCCCTGGACTTTCACCTGGATGGTGTCATCTAGTCTTTCTCTCAATATCCTGTCTTTGTGAATCACCAACCATCAAAAAGTTCACTGGCTGGAAAGAGGTTGAGTTTTAGGTCAAACACACTGCTAGATATTTGTGTCAAGAGCCTTACTTCCTCTCCATTTTGGATTTATTTGATGTTACTTGCTGGATTCCTGGAGTACCCTTTTCAAGACAATAGACGTGAGATCCCTCATGTGCTCAGTTGGACCTGTTTCACCTTCCAGATTTCCTGTACTCTAAATATCATTATAGGGAAACTCTAGATGGGATTTTAGTTAGACACCTGTGTGTTTTTTAGTGAGATCACTTTAGAGAAACTGTTGGACCTTGGTGATAGAGAATCCAAACCTGTTTCTAAATTAGTTATTCCCAATTCCTTCCCTACCTATCCCTGTTAATTAAATAAACCTTGTTGTGTCATCTAACAGCCTCTCCCTGAAAATACTTTTCCAGATCAAGTTATTGGCCCAAGAGTATCTAAGAACCTGGAGGATTCAGTTATCAGTCACCAAGCTATTAATAACCAATGAATAACCCCATACATACTTTATTTAACAACTCACAAAATATTTATTTTTCACCTTGCAAAAGATAAACATCAGAGGAAATGGATAGATAAGACAGATTTATTTGTATGTATACACACATTAATTTTTATAGAGTGCATTTCTTTCTTTTTTGTGTTTATAAGAAACTGGTAACAATTGATGAATAAATAAATAAGTTAAGGAACTTTATTGTAACAATATTTGGGTTATAAGAAATAACAGCAGCAATGGTTTCAAAAAACGTTGGGAAGATTTATATGAACTAATAAAAATTGAAGTAAACAGAACCAGAGCAATTTATGCGGTAACAGTTTTGTAAAAGAATTGAACTTTCAAAGAATAGGAACTCTGATCCATCAATAATATAGAGATAAGAAATTCAATGTGCATGTGCTTTAAAAGACAAAACTCTGTCCGTAATCAATGATAAATTGTATTTTGACTTATATTGGATATCTCTTAAAAGGATTCAATTTTTTCCTCTTTTCCAAGTAGAATTGGCTGGTGGGAAAGAAGAGTCAGTGGAGGGATAGTGATAAGATTGTTAAAAGTGAGAAAGAAAGCAAATAAAGAGAGTAATTGACAATATTTTTAAATTGCACTTTAAAGAACAGAAGTAAGGTTAGAAGAAAAGACAGACAAGAAGGATAGTATCGAAAGTCATACTTTGAATTATAAATTTACTATAAAAGCAACCTGTATTAAATGGATTTGTGCTTTCCAATATAATCCTCTTTTTATATTCCATTTTGCATATGGGAATATTCATTTTATTAGGAATTTATTTAATTCAAAATAAAACAGATATTTTTTAAAGGCAGGATGAAAATCCTTCTCATATCTATTTTTTTGAGGTTGAACTTCAGCAGTATAATTTTGAAATGTTCAACTTTTTTTTCACTTTCTATTAGCATTTTGTAATTTTTACTATGCTGTTTTTCTTTTATTTACATCGTTTTGTATCAGTTGATGTAAAATTTTCCAAGCTTCATTGTATTAATATTATATATTTTTCCTTACAACATAGTAATATTCCATTACATTCTTATAACACTAATTTAGCTAGCCCCTAATCAATATCTCTGCTTTCAATTATGGGCTATTACAAAAAGTGTTGTTATAAATATGTTGATATATATGGGGCCTTTTTATTTTTTCTTTGCTGTCTTGTTTAAAAGGCTTAGCAGTGAAGTCCATAGGTAAAAGAAAATGCATGTTTTAGTAAGGTTCTTCTCACTAATTCCCCAAGCAATGATATTTTATAATAGCCCAAGGTTTGTTTATATTTGAAAATTCTATGTTTGATTCAGATTTCAGTTATTCTGAGTGCTTTCTTTCCCTTCCACCCCCAAAAAAAAGTTAAATAGGTCACTAAAACTATCTTGATTTGCTTTGGGATAAAGTAAACAGAGCACACATTTCAAAATCTGGATTGTAGCTATTTTGTTGATTTATTTAAGATGAATATCAGCATTTCTATCCAGCAATGATATTATATTCATATATTTCATTTTAGATATCACAGTACAGTATTATAAATATTTTACTTGTCAGTTATGATTTTTAAATTTTTTATAAGACTTTATCATTCCTGAATGAATATCTGTCTCATTCCAGAATCCTAACTAATTACATTCTACTGTTCACTGACTGTTCTTCTCCTTCAGTTACTATTATTACAATTTTCTCTTGCTTCTATCTTCTTCATTTCATAAGACACATAAGACAATATTATGTAGCATACCTTAGCCACTGGTGCTTATCATCTTTTTTCTGATTCCTTCTTTAACGTGAAAATCAAAGATAAAGAAAAGGGCCAAAAGCTATACTGTTTTATGCTGAAACATAAACTAGCTTGGATTTGTTTTTTTATTAAAATGGCCATTGGCATCAAACTATGTATCTGCTTTAAACATACTTTTCGATTTATTTATTTTAGATAGAAAAAGTAATAACATAAACAGAGCAGTTTGAATATTGAGATGAGACAGCAACAAAGATACTCTATCTCCTCAAAAACATTTATTTTAATGCAATAAAACTTTAATGTCATTAATCTAATCTTTAACATTAGATAATGAACTCCATGTTTAGACGTGTGGTGCAAATCAATTATATCTTGATATAAATGGTTTGTGTGAATCATTTTGGAAGGTCTATAACTGCCATATCCAAAATTTTCACACAGGTAACCAGCTCAATATAGAAAGATGAACCTGTACAAGTAGCTCATTTTAGTTAAATTTGATTGAGGTAAATTCAGATGATTTCTTCCTGAAAATAAAAGCTCATATATGCCTAGAAAGGGTTATTGTGTTGATGCAGGAAAACATCAGATCCTGGGAGTCAGAATACATGAGTCTGACTGATGAGAAGGGAAAAAAAATATCAGGTTACCAGTCATTTTGTTTATATGATATTGTGTTTATGACTGTTTCTATTCATGATCACACAGTCTTTTGACTGACACCAAAATTATTTATTAAATTGGTATAATAGAAAATGTAATATGCAATGAAAACCTAATAACAGTTAAAGTAATAATACTATTGCCAATAGGTTTATAGTGGTACAATGAAACAAATTGATAAAATGTAAGAAGCACCAATTCTGGAGTCAAGAGCTAGGTTTAAGTCTCAGCTCTGAAATATAATGCCTGTGTCTCCTTGGCCATTCTCCTCTCCTACTTGGTCAAATATTAAAGAACCTTGGAAAAAGTTAGTTAACCTTAAAATACTAGAACTCTAAAATGATTAGAGTGGAAAAATATTTCATATCTTGAATGATGTATGGTACCATAACTCATATGAATTTTTAAAGCAAGTTTTGCTCATGTCTTCATGCACTTCCAATGGGGGGTATTTGTGAATTTATTAGGGTATGTCTTCTATTTAAAAAAAAATTTGCCCAAAATGAAAATAAATAATAAATGAAATGTTTCTAAGCACAAGGCATTCCTTCTATTATCTTGGAGAAACCTATTGAAAAAGTTAAATAAAATCACTGAAGTTAACCTAGAAGTTCAAAATATATCCCAATGCAGAATTCATTAAGTACCAAATGAGTGTAGGATTTCTTTCAGGAGGTGATTTGTTGATTCTTTAAATTTCTATATTCTCCTCTTGTTCAAGAACATCATGACAGTTTTCTTTTACCATGATGTCCAGGTTCTTTTGTTGATCATATCTTTCAGGCAATCCAGTGATCCTTAGGTTATCTCTCATGAATCAATTTTCCAGGTCAATTGTTTTTTCCGCTGAGTGAATTCAGATTTTCTTCTATTTTTTTGTTCTTTTGAATTTGTTTTATTGTTTCCCATTGTCTCATCAAGCTGTTAGTTTCCATTTGTCCAATTCTAATTTTTAGGGAGCCAGTTTCTTCTTTGAAAATTTGTATTTCCCTTTTTAAGGAGTTATTTTACTGTTTGAAAAACTGTATTTCCTTTTTTAAGAGAATGTTTTCTTCAGTAGGTTTTTTTTAGTTCTAAGCTTTTGGATTTTTAAAAATAATTTTCCATTCTATTTTTTTGTCTCATCTTTTTTTGGAACTTTTCTAGGAGTTCACTATGGACTTGACATCGTTTCATATTTTCATTTCATTTTAGTATTACTGTCCATTTCTGAGCTTACATATTGGTTTTCTCTCTTGTTGAGATATTTTTATAGTGTCAGGAATGTTCTCTACCATTTGCTTATTTGAGGGTTATTTCTTTTCCCTTCATTTCATCTATGTGCTGAAGCTTAGCTCTGTTCATGGTAGTGGGAGGGAATAGAGAATACTGTCTCAGGATTGCACTATGCCTAATATTAGCTTTACTGTCTCAATCTCAGATTGACCATCCTACAGAGACAGTGTGGTTGGCCTGGAACTGTTCAGGAGTTGGAGTTGGGTTCTTCCCAATACCACTATTTGGAGTTGGGTTCTTCCCAATACCACTGGTGCTGGACCTGGGCTGAGTTCCTTCAACTGTTGCCTATACTAGGTTGAGCTTGGCCTCTGATCCAGCAGACTTATGCAGGGTCACTTTCCTCCCACTGCTGCTTATTCTGTATTGCATTGGTTTCTACTCTTACCCTGCTGAGACTGGACTGTTCTCTTTTTCTGCAATTTGTGCTATATTGCATCCAAATCTTCAAGAGGCTTGTTCAATACGCCCTCCTCATAACCAAGTGAGATAGGTTCTTCTTGCTGTCTCTTGCTATTGTTCTGAGTCAGAATATTGCTTCACCCCCTCTTTTGTTGGTTCTCCCACTCCATTATTCATTTTGAGGTGTTTTTTTGTAGCTTGGTGGTCATTTGGAGGTTGGTTTGTGGGCTTTGAGTGTTTGTTACTTTGTAATCTTGACTGAATCTGTCCTTGACATTGCAGTTATCTCTTGCTTCTCAAAATTCTGCAATCTGAATTTCAGGATAAATATTTGGGAAGTTAAATAAGTTCCCAAAATATCATTGTGATCCTAAATGTCAAATCCAATAACCTTTTCTCAATACTCATGCTCTTTGATTTTCAGCTAAATTTGACATTGTTGGTCAACTGCTCCTTATGATTTTTTTTCTTTGTGAATTACAGCACAGTCTCTTACTTATTCTTGTATTTATCAAGCTACAGCTTCCCAAGTCTCCTTTCTTAACTCATCATACATACCATAACTGCTTATTCTGTATGTATTCCAAATATCTGGATCTTACTTATCCCTCTCTTGGACATATCATTAACTCCTCTATATTAAATTAACACCTAATCCTAAAGACACCATGTGACATATACATCCTGAATTTGACTTCACCATCAGCAACTATATCTTAGACCAGTGGATCCCAAACTTTTTTTGGCTTATGTTATATTTAAAGGAGGTCACTAACTCTATTTGATGTATATTAAGTTGAAGTACAGAGAGATGATATGACGGCACTTCTCCTTTATAACAGTTGCCCAGGCAGGATCCTTCAGGTCAAAGTGGTTTATCCCTTCAGGACCCACCTGGAGTTAATTGATATTATTAAATTGGGCTCTTCAGCTGGGATAACATTGATAATCTGACTGTGTGTCTCCCTTCCCAAATAAGCTTCGGAAACCAATTCAGGAAGGTACTTTAAACTTTGTATATATTTGATAAGAAGGATAATGATAAGGATTGAGGTATTAGGAGACCCTACTTAAATTGCTACTAATGAATCTCTAATTGCAGGCAATGAATAATCAAAATGATAGCTTCCCTATGGTCCAGCCTGGCCAGGGCTAAACCAGAGTAGGTAAACTGCTGGGAAATCTTCAGCTTCTTCTTCTGTAGATCTTAAGCCTTAACAGTTGAGATATATCCACCCTTTCCACCCTCTTCTTCGTCTCCTGCCCACTTCCTGAATCCCTGGGGGGGGGAGGGGGGCCTGGGAAGCCTAGGCAGCTAAGATGATGAAACTCCTATTATCTAGGGGCAGTAGACACAGAGATGGTGGTCAAGTACAAGTTGATAATGGTACAGGAAACACAGGAGGATCTTGCAAGGTAGTGTTTGCAACTCTCTATCTCCAAGACCAGGATCCACACACTGATCTCTAGCCTCAGGACAGGTAAAAGACCCCAGAACCTCTCTCAGGGTTCTCAACTGCTCTCTCCTGCCTCCTGCATGCCTCTCTGGGAACATTCTATCCAACTGACTTATCTGTCAATCATTGAGTGAACTTCAAGGTCCCAGTGATTCAATATAACACTTACTGTCCCCTTTCCAGAAAAAAAAATATTACTTAGCCCCCTGGAAATTAATTTTTAAAAATTTTAATAGCAATTAATAGGAAAGATAAATGCACCTGTGGCCATCACTGCTCCCCCTGGATCACTGCAGCACTCATCAGAGGGTGGTGGCACCCACTTTGGGAATCACTCTCTTAGACCTTTCAAATTGGATGCCCCACAGGCACTTAAACCTTGAAATGTTCAAAACACAATTCACTTTTTCACTTTTTTCCCCACTGGAGCCCATCCTTCCAAGATTTCCTCCTTTTTTTTCAGACACCACTACCCTTCCAGTCCCTGAGATTTGCAGTCTCATGATTGTTCTAAACTCTCCACTCTTCTTCACTTCATAAACCCAGTTAGATACAAAATCCTGTCAATTCTGCCTCAAAATCTCTAACATGCTTCATCTTCTCTCTACTACTAGGGCCACCATCTTACTTTTAATTTCTCATCGTACTTCAAAGTGACTATTGCAATAATTTTGAATTGTTCTTATGCCTCAGGTCTCTTCCCTTACCAGTTCGATCTTCATAAATGTGTCACTGACATTTTCCAAAAAAGTAAAGGTTGATCAAGACACTCTCCTGAACAGTTAACTTCGTAACTTCCTTAGTATCTAAGTAAAAAGTAAAAGTTCCTTTCTTTGTTATTGAAACCTTATAATCTGGTTAAAACTGATCTATTATTTTATGTTTCAATATGTCTCTTTATGCACTATATGTTCCAACCAAACTAATGTTTCTCACATTTCCACAAGCTTTCCATCTTCCATTAATCTTTTATTCCTTAACTCTGGTTCTTTGCCCAGGTTTTTGCTCATACTTGCTTGTGATACACTTCTTTTTCACCTTGCCTTTTAGAATACCTAGTTTCATTGAAAGTTCATTTCAAAAACAACTTCCTATATGAGACTTTCTTGATTGCCAACTGCCAGTTCCTCCCCTCTTGATATTTTCTCCTCATAGAGAATCTAAGGTCTATGGTTCATTTTTGGTTTTGTATAAACAATACTTAACACAGTAGTTTCTTAGCAAATAGATGCTAATTAATTGGAGAGTTATATCTTCCCCTCCAATCATCCATAGCTAATAGCAATTTTTACCTTGCCTTCTATTCCTAAGGCATTCAGTCAGAGTAATTATTTATGTTTATGCTATATTTCCCATATGGACCTAGTGAGAGATGGTATTTTTTCTTATCCTTTGTACACACAAGGTCATGCAAATAGTAGGTGTTGAACATATGGTTATTGAATTCATGTCAAGTGACACAGTGCTTAGGAAAAATTAATGGTGTTATACAAGATGGTTTTGAGCAGAATAGGTCTGGAGGAAATGGCTACATGCTATGAAAAGATCTTAAGAATTCAAAGGGAGGATGTGAGAGATAGTAGAAATGAATATTAGAGGACTTGGTGAATGATATGTCAGAATGAAACAGAGTGTAGAATCAAAGATAAGTTCTATCTTTTGAGAGATATGAATAAGAGAAAAATTAGGGGATATAAAAGCTCTCTTCAAATATTTGAAACCTACAGAAGAACAACTGGAGTAGGAATCACAGGGTGAATGGGAACCTAAAGTTCTGTCACTGAACCAGCAGATTTTTCCAGCAGGTTGATAGTAGTAGTCAAATTGAGCATCAATGTAACAGAACTCTACCTTGAGAAAGCCAAGAGGCATATTACCCAGACCAAAACCCTACATCAGCAATTTAAAGAGATCAGATTATTAAGGGAGTAATAAAACTCTGCTCAGGATTAGATCATTTTGGAAACAACAAAAGCTTTCAGGTACCAACCAGTGCTGTCCCTGAGATCCTGGAATAACACAGCACTCAACAGTGCAATAAATCATCAATCCCAGCGCAGATATACCCTACCAAAATATCCAGAGATTAGGCCCAACACAAAGTCTAAAAGTAGAAAGAAAGCTGGAGTGAGAAAACATATAAAAAATAAACCTACCATAAAAAGCAATTCTGGTGATAAAGATGCTAGAGGTCTGACTCTAAAAGAAGACACCATCCCAAAAAGATTTATAAGATTTGCATGCTGGGAATTAAGATGGCAGAGTAAAAGACAGTTTACTCCCTCAGACCCTCTATACACACAAAAACACAAAGGAAATAAATTGCCTTAAAATAGAGAAAAGCAAGAGGAAGACAACTCACTGAGATAAGGAGACCATAGCCCATATAGCACAATATGTGTGGGAACCAGAACTTGGATCAAGCCAACATAATGCTACTCCAATAGAGACAACAAAATTGCAGAATGGTGCAAGCCTAACCTGAGCCTCTTAACATAGGTATAAAAGGCATGGAATTAGTACCATGAACAGCTGAATCTATCTGGGTAAAAATAGCTGTAACCCTCCCCAGAGCAAGCCAGCAAGGCCAGTCTCTTTATAGACAAACCAGGAAACAAAGTTAGTGAGGTCTAACACAAGTACCAGAGAAAAGTACTCTGCTAGTTTGGAACAGTGCTCCCCCTACTCCAGGAGCAGAGATTACATTTACCAAGTAGATAAGGTATTTGGGAATTAGAAAATGAGATAAAGAAAAAAAAAACAACCTAAACATGGAAAGTTATTATAGAGTTAGAGAAGACTGAAGGCCAAGTCCCAAAGAGAAGTCCTCCAACACCAAAGTCCAAAAGAGAAGATCCAGAAGTAGTCCTCCAAGAAGCAGTCCAAGAGTCAAAGTCCATGGCAAAAGGTGAAGGTTAAAGGTCCCCTCAACAGGAACTTCAGGACTTTTTATAGCCCTTTTTGCATGTCATTTCCTGTCCCTTCCTCCACTTTATGGGAACCAATTATAGTATTTCAAATTGCCTAGTACTGCCCAGGGGCAGGGCAATGGCCTCAGGAGTGCATATTAACCCTGCAAAGCCTTACTGCAGAATTTATGACAGTTGAAGAGGGTTTAGAATCCTGAGGAGAGGCAGTTGATCCTAGAGACTCGATGAGAGTAGGAGGGTCAAATGTGCTCTGTCTTTGGACTGAAAACCTGACCTTTATTCTGCTGCTCTTCTCTTAAGATTTGTTAGCTTAATTATTCCCTTTGGATCTCCCTGACCTTCCCTATCCCAATTATCATTTTCCCTTCCTGAATTTCTGTGGGTTTTGGAAAGGAGGGTGGATCTGGGTGACAGCTTTAAAACTTTGTAGATTTAGTTTCCCTGTAGTCAAGTAGGGTTTACCCTTGATACAAATTATTCTTCTGAATCATTGTGTGCAACTTTCCTAACCCTAAAGGAAACAAAAACCCTCTTGGGGCTGAGTTAGGCAGGTCCTTTCTCAGTCTCACATTCCTGTGTCCCTCGCCCACCTGAAGCTTTCCCATGGTGGCTGTTAGAGTTACCTTGTATCCCTCTGTCCTTTACAATCAATGCTGAAACTCAATAAACCCTGTTTGTCACTTAATCAAACCTTTGGCTAATTCATTAGTTGATTGATAAGAGAGGGAGAAGGGGAGAAAGGAATAATATTCTCTCTGGGTCCTGAAGGGAGCTGGAGGCGTCCATTTTGGAGGAAGTGGTAATCTCAATACTTCCTCTGGACTCTTCTTTTGTGTTCCTGAGAAACTGACTAGAAAGCCCTCTAGTCAGTTTCAAGCCATTCCTGGCTGGCCCTAACCTTTGTCTGTAGAAGTGCCCTTCCTACCTGAAGGGCTCAGTCTGTTTCCCTTCAGTTTCTCTGTCTCAAACCTGTGTACTGAGTCTGTGTCTCCCAGGCTGCAGCTGCCTGCTCAAAATACCTTATCCTCTCCCTTGCAACTCTTTATACCTCAGTGTTTATATTCCCTAAACTCAGTCATTCTCTTACCTCTCCTACCACCTCAATTTACCACCTTCACCATTGTACCTTCCTTTCCCACCTAGTGACTTAGAGGTCTACGAAACCCCTATCCACGGTGCCTTGTCCCCTATTACAACCTTACCTGCTTTAATTCCTATTACAACCAGTTTGTTACCTTACTTGCTTTAATCCTTTATTACAGATGTCACCCACTTAATTTGGTAATCTGACTCTTTAAAGAGTTGTTTTCTTCAGTGTTTGAGGGACTCCATTTCCTTAGCCTATTCTAATTTTTAGGAAGTTGATTTCTTTAGCAAATTTTCCTCTAGCTGTTGAATTTTTCTGTCAATTCTCTTATTGTTTGATTTGTGAACATCTTTTCAAGTTATCACATGAATTCTTTAGGGGCCTGCCATCCATTCTTACTTTTCTTTGGGGTTTTACATGTCTGATTTTTGTCACTGTTGTCCTCTTCTGTGTTGGTATTTTGATCTTCTCTAACACTATAATAACTTTCTATGTTCAAGTTGGGTTTTTTATCTTTATCTCATTTTTTTTGACTGATTAATTTAAAAATTTTGGATTGATAGACAAAGAAAGTTTGATTCACTCTTCACAATCCCTTGCTATGGGGAAATCACTAAACCCATTACAGCACTGACAAAAGACTTAGTCACTGAACCAATCACCTATCAGCTCTTTCTAAATTAAAACAAGCAGGCATTCTTTTGTAGCCCTTTGAGCATAGTTCCAAATTGTCAGCCAGAATGGTTGGATCAGTTCACAACTTCACCAACAATATATTAATGTCCCAGTTATGCCAGATCCCCTCCAGCATTCATTACTCTCCCCTTCTTTCATTTTAGCCAATCTGCTAGGTATGAGGTGATACCTCAGAGTTGTTTTGATTTGCCTTTCTCTAATGATTAGAGATTTAGAACACTTTCTCATGTGCTTATTGATACTTTTGATTTCCTTATCTGAAAATTGCCTATTCATTTCTCTTGCCCATTTATCAATTGGGGGATGGCTTGATTTTTTATACAATTGGTTTAACTCCGTGTATATTTGAGTAACTAGACCCCTGTCAGATTTTTTGTTATAAAGATTTTTTCCCCAATTTGTTGTTTCCCTTCTGATTTTGGCTACATTATTTTTGTTTGTACAAAAGCTTTTTAGTTTATATAATCAAAATCATTTATGTTACATTTTGTAATTTTCTCTAACTCTTGCTTGGTTTTAAAATCTTTCCTTTCCCAGAGATCTGACAAGTATACTATTCTGTGTTCACTTAACTTATAGTTTCCCTCTTTATATTCAAGTCATTCACCCATTCTGAAATTATCTTGGTGTAGGGTGTGAGATGTTGATCTAAACCTTCTCTCTCCCATATTGTTTTCCAAATTCCCCAGCAGCTTTTGTCAAATAGTAGGTTTTTGTCCCAAAATTTGGGTTTATCATACACTGTCTTGCTGATGTCATTTACCCCAAGTCTATTCCACTGGTCCTCCCTTCTGTCTCTTAGGCAGTACCATACTGTTTTGATGGTTGCTGCTTTATAGTATAGCTTCATATCTGGTACTGCTAAGTCACCTTCCTTCATATTTTTTCTCATTATTTCCCTTGACATTCTTGATCATTTGTTATTCCAAAAGAACTTTCTTATAGTTTTTTCTAATTGAGTAGAAAAGTTTTTTGGTAGTTTGATAGGTATGGTGCTAAATAGGTAAATTAATTTGGATAGAATGGTCATTTTTATTATGTTAGCTTGTCCTACCCATGAGCAATCAATGTTTTTTCCAATTGTTTAGATCTAGTTTTAATTGTTTGGAAAATGTTTTGTAGTTGTGTTCATATAATTCCTGTGTTTGTTTTGGTAGATAGATTCCTAAGTATTTTATATTGTCTAGGGTGATTTTAAATGGTGTTTCTCTTTCTACCTCTTGCTGTTGTGATGTATTGGAAATATATAGAAATGCTGATGATTTATGTGCATTTATTTTGTATCCTGCAACTTTGTTAAAGTTGTTGATTATTTCTACAAGCTTCTTAGTTGATTCTCTAGGATTTTTTAAGTAGACCATCATATCATCTGCAAAGAGTGATAGCTTAGTCTCCTCCTTGCCCACTTTGATACCTTCAATTTCTTTTTCTTCTCTTATTGCTACTGTTAGTGTTTCTAGTACAATGTTAAATAATAGAGGTGATAATGGTCATCCTTGTTTCACTCCTGATCTTATTGGGAAGGCTTCTAATTTATCCCCATTGCATATGATGTTTGTTGATGGTTTTAGGTATATACTGTTTATTATTTTTGGGAAAGGTCCTTCTATTCTTATACTTTCCAGGGTTTTCAATAGGAATGGGTGCTGTATTTTGTCAAAGGCTTTTTCAGCATCTATTGAGATGATCATGTGATTTTTTTGTTAGATTGTTGATATGGTCAAATATGTGGATGGTTTTCCTAATGTAGAACCATCCTTTCATTCCTGGTATAAATCCCACCTAATCATGGTGGATGATGCTCTTGATCACTTTCTGGAATCTCTTTGCTAGTATTCTATTTAAGATTTTTGCGTCTATATTCATTAGAGAGATTGCTCTGTAGTTTTATTTCTCTGTTTTTAATCTCCCTGGCTTTGGAATCAGGACCATATTGGTGTCCTAAAAGGAATTTGGTAGAGCTCCTTCTTTTCTTATATCAAATAATTTGTATAGTATTGGGATTAGTTGCTCTTTGAATGTCTGAGAGAATTCACTTATGAATCCATCAGGCCCTGGCGATTTTTTCTTAGGGAGTTCTTTGAGGACTTGTTCAATTAAGTATTCTATTTCTTCTGCTATTAATCTAGGCAATTTGTATTTTTGTAAATATTCATCCATATCTCCTAGATTGCTATATTTATTTCCATATAATTNCACCTAATCATGGTGGATGATGCTCTTGATCACTTTCTGGAATCTCTTTGCTAGTATTCTATTTAAGATTTTTGCGTCTATATTCATTAGAGAGATTGCTCTGTAGTTTTATTTCTCTGTTTTTAATCTCCCTGGCTTTGGAATCAGGACCATATTGGTGTCCTAAAAGGAATTTGGTAGAGCTCCTTCTTTTCTTATATCAAATAATTTGTATAGTATTGGGATTAGTTGCTCTTTGAATGTCTGAGAGAATTCCCTTATGAATCCATCAGGCCCTGGCGATTTTTTCTTATGGAGTTCTTTGATGACTTGTTCAATTTCTTTTTCTGAAATGGGATTATTTAAGTATTCTATTTCTTCTGCTATTGATCTAGGCAATTTGTATTTTTGTAAATATTCATCCATATCTCCTAGATTGCTATATTTATTTCCATATAATTAGGCAAAATGATTTTGAAAGATTGCCTTAATTTCCCCTTCATTAGAGGTGAGGTCTCCCTTTTCATCTTTGATACTGTCAATTTGGTTTTCTTCTTTCCTTTTTTTTTATTAGATTGACCAGTACTTTGTCTATTTTATCTGTTTTTTTCAGAATACCAGCTTCTAGTCTTATTTATTAATTCAATAGTTTTTTACTTTTGATTTTACTAATTTCTCCCTTGATTTTTAGTATTTCTAATTTAGTTTTTATCTGGGGATTTTTA